>NW_020450786.1:375287-425033 GCF_003343035.1 Apteryx rowi
GGAAGGCAAGCACTCCGTGCCATCTTTAATGTACCCTTTCAAGGAGCTGTTAAGTCTGCTACTGGGCACTGTTTCTTTGCCCAAACTTTACTCTTCAGATGTGGCATAGTCCTAGTAAAGTCCAGTAACAAAACAGACCACCAAATTGCTGTGTTTTTTCCCCCCCTTTGGCAAACAAAGGAGAGTAGGTACAAAAGACGAATAAAATGTAGCATTTTCCATGTTCCATATCACTGCAGTATTAACTCCACAGCTCACTCTGTAAGTACACTGATGACCTTTCACTAGAAAGACCGATTTGCATATATTCATCTCATGTTCAGATTTTTTCATCTACCGCTGAAGTATTTAAATGTAAAATTACATACACCCTTCACACCATCTTGAATTTGAAATGTCATACTGACCCTGCTTTTCAATAACAGAAAAACATCAAAAATTGTTTACAAGTATCAGATAGACACACACCTGCACAATTTAGACAACTAGCTAAATGTGAAGGAACATAACTACCATCAACCTCATTTTTCAGAAACTGTCCATCATGTTCACTTGGTTCAATATATTTTAAATTCACTTAGCTTTTATGAATACCATATACTGAAATGGGAACTTCAGATGACTGAGCACTATGGGAAAGATTACTTCTTTCTTGAAGTTTCCCACTGAGGCAAACTTAAGCAGATCAACCATAGAAAAGAGTACAGAATTGTTCTAGTCAAATTTGTCCCTCAATAATAAATCTTCATTTTTTAACCTCAGGTAAACAAATGAATATTTGTTACTATAAACACACATTTCTTACACACATACACTGAAGCACTGAAGAAGAGTACATATACTTAAGACAGAGCTCTGTCTTGACTTACAGACCATATAAATTAAGGACTTGGGAAGGAGAGCATGAGTCAGCACATCATTAGTTTATTCTTAGCTGAATTCTGATCTCCAACTAGTTTTAGTTTTTGGTGTGAATAATAATTACTCCTGATTTATATTTACATACAGTCAGAATCTATTTACAAACATGACAACAAACACAAGCTCTGTTACAGCTGAGGCTGATCTGATTCTGTAAGGTCCTTGTCTTGTACTGCCTCATAGCTGGCTGTACCTGCCTCACACACTGCAGGTAACACTAGCGGTCTTCACCTAGCAGCATTTGAACACAAGACTCCTGAAACAGAGTTTTCTTAAAGCCATTTCATTTCTCTCAGATGCTTTGTTCAGGGGATTTTACATGGTTTTACATTCCCGAACTAGTTAAAGCTCTTTGGAACATACATGGCATTACAAAGTTGCTTGCCTCTAAGCTCCTTTCTATCAGTGAGTTGGGGGGAATTACAAAACGTTAACAAGAAGGGTAGAGTCAAACAGGAAGAGAGGCTCCAAGGAAGGAGCAGGTATGAAAATAGTTTTCCTTTCTGCAATGGGCATGCCAGAGTAGGAGGGAAATGATAGAGCAACTCCATGGGAGTCTCTCCAGCTCATAGGTCAGAAAACAAGATGACAGCATAGGCAGAATATAGGCAATACTTTGCAATAGGGAATAGTGGTGGTGGAGTTTCAAGTTGATTCTCTCAAGACTTTTCAGCCATACTTCCCCCTTGATTTTTATTATAAACTTTACACTCTGAGCTGTGTCTCATACCCTGACTAGCAGATCCTACGTTAATATTAACACCTTTGCTCCAAGAGCAAAGAAGAAGAGGAACTGGCTAAATTAGGGAAATAGAGAGAGGAATTAATGCAGTGTCCGTGATGTGACCACAATCATACTCTATGGACAGGGTAAGGGTCATCACAGAGTGAGAAGCAGCAGTGGGGTGGCACTTTACTGTAGCATGCAAGTGACCAGTAATCTTTTTCTTCCCACTTTAAGCAACAACACTCCCCTGCAAAAGTATTTTAAGCAAAGTTTTTCACCCTTCCAGAACATGGAAAGATGCTGATTTTTCCAAATACCAAGTAATCCAAAAATAATTGTATTCCACAGTTCAGCCTAGACTCTGTTCCAGCATCCCAACACTCTTCTCCCATTCCCCCAAAACATTGTTCCCTCACAAATGTTTGACAACCCTTTGGAAAGTACCCTGAAACGTATTTAACACTTATCTCAACAGTTTTTATGCATTATTACCCTTCTCTAACCTAGCCCCAGTGACCACTGTAATATGGGGACTATCATCAACCTGCTAGGGAGATGGCAAGAAGGTCCCTCTGCTTTTTCTACTGATGTCCTTTAGGACTACAAACAGAGAGGAATCATTTAGATCACTGAATCCAATCTTCTCCAATTGTAGGTAACCATGCAAGGATATCTGCAAAACACCTAGTCCACAGGCCACTTTACAATACCTTGTCTATATAACAGACAAGAAGCCACAGTTCCTTTCCTCTGAGACATTACAGGATAGGGACCAACTTAGATCTCTAAAATAGCAGGAAATCTTTTAAAGAGAGCACCTACATAATTCTAGGAAGCAGATCATGTCCCATACTATAGGCAGGGTGACAGAGAAGAACAACATTTCAGTTAACTCAATCTTGGAGATATCAATTTAATCCTGGGCATAGCTGAGGATCCACAGATCATAAAAGCACTAGCATGTTTCTTTTCTGTGACCTACCTTCAGTATAAATAACATAACGTAACATAACATAACAAAGATCTAGGACAATATTTCACATCCCTTCTGCCCCTCAAAGGTAAGCAACAGAAGTGTAGTATGGATAGAACATTATTACATTATTGATACAATACCCAATGCAGAGGTTGCAGCGAGACTGCATCCTGGCAATTCCCGAGATTCAGATCTATGAAATAAGCCGTTCCTCACAGGTATTCATAATAGATTCACAAATCATAAAAACAGAAGGATCATTAAATCATCTAAACCAAGTGCGTTTAACACAGCCCATAGCTTTTTTCCCCCCATTTCCTCTGCACTGAGCCGATTAACTTCAGGTTAATTAAAGCATCTTCTGGAAAGACATTCAATTTAAAGACTTAATCAACATCAGGCAGCCTTAGATCAGGCAAGCTAAAATGATAGCAAGCTTTCTGGTTTGATTCACAAAAGAAGCTCCTTCCATCCTGTCAGATTACTGTGCAGATTTCAAAACATGATCAGAAATGATATTGGGGCTCCTTGAGCTCGTCTTTCCTGTATGGCCTTATTCATTCACAGAATCTGAGAATAATCTGGGTTGGAAGGGATCTCTGAAGGTCATCTAATCCAACCTTCCACTCAAACTGTGTCCAACTAGATCAGGCTGCCCAGGGCTGCACTTCAAGGATAGAGATTTCCCAATTTTCCTGGGCAAGCCATTCGGGCGTCTGATCACCCTCATTGTGAAAATACCTCTCCATATGCCTAATCAGAATATCCTGCATTGCAACTTGCCTCTGTTGCTTCTCATTCTCATCTCTGCGCACCTTTGAGAAGAGTCTGACTGTCATCTTTGCACCCTCCATTAGGTAGCTGAAGACAGCAATAAAACCTCTCCTGAGCCTTCTCAGACACAGACCGAACAAACCCAGGTCCCTCTGTCTCTCCTCATACACTGTGCACCAACCCCCAATCACCTTGGTGGCCCTCCACTGAATCCAGTCTAGTATGTCAACATCTTTCTTGTACAGGGGAGCCCAAAACTGGACACAGTTGTTGCAGATGAGTGAGGAGTGATGCACTTCACTCGTAAGAGAGAAGTAGCAATAGGTTTTATTGAGGTAAGACAGTGATTTAACAGAGTTCAACCGTAAATAAGACAGTGATTTAACAAGGGTCGATGGCAAGGTTCACTCAGTTATTTACTGCGTGGAGGACAGGGTCAAATGAAAGTGTCAAGGAGACCCTCCCATTGAGTCACGAGGTTCAGAATGGACCCCCTTGCTTTCCAAACTCCTCCTCAGAGGAGTCTGAGGGCGGCTGGATCCTATCTTAGTCCCAGACTTGGTCAACCGTTTATGTCTAAAGGATTATGTGTACAATCAGAGATGCAACTCAGCAAAGTTTCCCAAAGTTTTGCAAAGTTTCAGCATGTTATTAGTCAATTACCAAGAATCTGTCGCAGGTAAGGAATCTCTCAACCTCGAGGAGTAACCTTGAGAGGCCTCCCTGCTCAAGAGGAGGTTCTGCAGTGCAGCCCACTGCCGTGCAGGAGAGCTCAAGGGGCTCTGGGCTGCCCCCTATTTATGGGGGGGAAATGATTGACTCATAGTCATATTTGCATACTGGATGGA
Source organism: Apteryx rowi (assembly GCF_003343035.1). NCBI lineage: Eukaryota > Metazoa > Chordata > Aves > Apterygiformes > Apterygidae > Apteryx > Apteryx rowi. Next base: position 379,534 of record NW_020450786.1, read on the forward strand.
TTTTAGTTGGCACATGCTCAGTTAGCCCCGCCTATGTGCTGTTTGCAGAGAGGTCAGGTGGGCAGTGGGAAGGGGGGGGAAGGGGGAAAGGAGCACATGGTCACAACAGTGCTCCAAGATGTGCTTTCACAGGCACCACATAAGAGGGAAGAATCTCTTCCCACAACCTGCTGGCTACACATGCTAATAAAGGCAGTTGATCTTTGCTGCAAGGGCACACTGCTGATTCACGCTTAACTTGTTGTCCACGAGAATGTCCAGGTCCTTCTCTGCAAAGCCACTTTCTACTCACTGTCCCACCGCTACTGTTGCGTGGGGTTATTCCATCCCAGATGCATGACTTCACATTTGCTTTTGTTGAACTTCAAGACATTTTTCAGTCCATTCCTGTGAAGTCACTCTGAATACCAGCTCTAACCCCCTGTGCATCAACTGCTCCCCCAATGCGGTATCATCAATAAAACTTGCTGAGAGCACACTCAAACCCATCATCCAGGTAATCACTAAAAACATTAAACAATACCAGCCTCAGTATCAATCCCTGAATGATATCATTAGTAACAGTCTGCCAGCTAGATTCTGTACTGCTGAACTAAACTGTTTGAGATCAGCCACCCAGACAGATGTCTCTGCAATACTAATAAATTATATAAAACTCATACCACAACATCTAGAGTCTTATTTTAAATAAGAAACTGAGAAAAACAGAATAATCTTCCTTTTGATACAGAACTGCACATAAATATTAATACATATAATATGTATTATCTAAATTTCAAAATAGGTTACGCTGGTCACGAGTATATAAAAGATTTGATAATCAACTGACAAAACTTGATCTGTTGGCAAGAGCAGTTGCAGAGGCAAAACCATGCTTTTATCACTATGGAAAAGCTCTGCTTTCAGGGAGTAAGGCTGAAATGAAGCTATACTGGCTAAAGAACAATTTTGTGATATGAGTTGTTTCCACTAAAAGCATTGCTGATATTGTATATCAGTACACTACAGAACACTTCTGTAAATTCACAAAATGAATTATGAGGTTGTTATTCCAACTTACTCCAACTGAACGTGGGAGAAGGACTGGGTATTAATGTATTTTGGAAACTCAAAAAAAAGAAAAAACCCACACACTCACCCTCAAAACAAAACAAAAAAAACATGTAACTAATATGTGCGGTCAGCTGTGTTTTTCACTGGGCTGTCCAGCCAAAATCTTGTCCTAAACATATTCTTCATCTTCCTCATGCTTTATCAAAATGTGAAATTAAAATTTAGAAACTGTCTCCTCAACACTTTTTCCCCAGCCTGTAAACATGGGCATCTTTTATGTTCCCCTCCCCAGACAATATCAAGAACATCATTATTTTGAAAATTTAAACTATGCATCATTGGCTGTAATTTACAAGTTCACAAAGCACATTTAAGAAAAATGCAACGCTGAGCAGTACTAAAAAATAAAATAAAAACAAAAACAAAAATGCTATAAGAGACATATTCAGTGAAACCAATATTGCAAGAGAATCTGAGCCTTATACATTATATCAACACAAGATGTTCCTAAGTTAGACACTTAATTTAACTGACTGATCTCCTTAGACTCCCTCTGTAGTCAACAAGAGGGCAACTCAGAATGCCTGAAGCAGGTTCCTACCGTGAATTGCCTTTTAAATGTCTATTTTCTTTACAGTTTTTTAGAGGGACAACCCTATATAGACTGGTAATTTAGTGCAGCCCCGAACTTCTGTTTCTCTTCTGTTACTCTTCCACTGGTCATCATTTTTAAAGGGCAACAGATGAAATTCCATGATCGCAAATACTGTGCTCAAAAGGTAGATGAGAAGAAATAAGCTAGCACCCTTACAGCATCAGGAACCTTGATGTACTGCACATATGTGGTTCTCAATTTATTTTAGTCTGGTTCCTTAAGGAATCAGAATGTCATGCAGTCATGCTGTGACTGTCTTTCCAGCTGGTTTAAACTTGATACCCCAAAATGCCCCTTGAGCCTATTCTTGATCAAACCTAACAGCAGGATCACAAAACAAAACCTCGAGATTTTGTGAAAAACTGTTGGCTCAATGGGATGGTAAGGGGAAAGGGAAGCAAATCAGTGCCTCCCTGTGATGGAAAGCAGGTAGAATACAGCCTTTATCTTGTTCTGAGGCAGCAGATGTCTGACCAACAAGTGTAATCAAACAGGCAGTAAGTATGGGACAAAAGTTTAAGAACCTCAGAGGTTGTTTTGGGGAACTATGGGAAGGACACTGTAAGCAATGCACGGAGGGAAGAGAAGGAGACATACAAACTGCATTATATTCATATATTCATGTAACAACCTCTTTTCTGCATGTACTTTTTAAAATAAAATTTTTTAGGCTATGATACCATAAAAATAATGATGGTTGACACAGGTGACTAAAGGTTGTTTTCCCTCAGGTGTGCTGCTCAATAACAATAAAGATATCAGAACCGCTGTACTGAAAGAATAGGAAATGAGGAAATGATCACCTCTATGCCTATAACATACACATGATTTTGCAATTCTGGACATACTAAATTACACTGAACTTTGGGATGTTTGAGCTCTTTGAGCACTTGAAATTACACTGTATGCAAGAGGCAGAGAAGACAGACATTCACACAAAAGCTTCTCCCTTTATCTAACCACAAAAAGTTGAGTCTACACAGATATTCATCTGCACTTGGGTATATTTTATAACTAGTACAAAACCAAACTAGTTATTTTATAACTAGTACCTGAACAATCAGCTGCATATTTGGCTGTACTAGTGCTCAGGGAAGATAGCAAGATGTTTAAAATTCGCACAAACTTGTTGAACACCTCTACAGCTTTCTTTCAGGAAACTCCATTCTCCTTGGCACTGTCTTCTTGGGGGCAGGCTCATGCCCACCATACTCAGCTGGGTAGGATATGAAAAGGCATCCTCACCCCAAACTAATAATTCCAAATTTAAGGCTATTGCTTCCAAACAGCATATTTCTTAATCAGGTTACAGCATGCATTCTGCCTATATTAATAAATGGAGAAAATATTTTATTGAATTCTCTACTACTGATTAATAGTGACATCTGTTTCCTCCCATGATTTCCTTTCCTTTGTTTCTAAATACTCTAAAAGCAGTGACAGGTGCTGCTCAGCCAGGAATACAACCCACCCTTGCATGGGCCAGTTGCCTAAGATCATCCTTCTTTGTAAAGAACATGTTAGAGATAGCTCTTCCCCAAGGGACTTTCAATAAATTTGTCTGAATATATGTTCTAAGAGTTGTAGCCCTGTGGCACAAATTCTATTATTTATATTGTAAAAAGAAATTACTTGAGTTCTCAAACTCATTGGTTATGATGAAGTAAGTTACCTGGTAATTTAAAGACAAAATGATCAGCTACTACATGGCAGGTTCTCTTCCGTAGTATATGAAGTTTAGCCATGAAATAGATGTAGTCAACAGGAGTTGCACCATGATAAAACACAACAAGCCCTGGTCCTTCTGGAATATTTTCTATACCATGAAGCTCATAACCTGTTAGGAGTAAAGGGCATAAAGGATGTCAAAGTTTTATATAACTCTATTCCAAAGAAACTAACTTGCATCAAATTGGCAAGCTGAAACCAACAGCTATTGAGAAATGGTAGAACAATTAATGGCTGCTAAAAAACCAAGAGCTTACTTGCAGCATTTACTAACTTGCTTTCATAAGAAAGAAAAGTTTCATTTAAAACAGAAGAGCTACATTTAAAGAGAAAAAGAACAATAAAATAGCCTCAATATCTTGAACTGCTGTATAATTCTACCTTATTGTTTCATTTCACTACCTTCAAGGCTGGAGAAGTCCTCTGAATCAATCATTCAAAAGAAATCAAAATAAGGATTGGATATGCGGTGAAACACAACTCTTTCAAGCTATTATCTACCTTTCAAAGTCAGTTCACTGCCATGAGTAACTGTTTAAGAAGGTTTGATGTGACAACATCCATTTAAGTGTCTCCTTCTATTCCAGGGAATGAAGCTCTTTGTTATGTTATTTCTTTCAGGGAATACACTTGCACCCTTTTTCCACCAGTAAGAACTAAAAGCTACTTGGGGCTTAAATTAGAAGCAGGATTTATATATTTAATTGAAACATACATGAACACATACAAGTTTCTAATTGAACATACATTTCCAATTAAGTTTGCAGTGCAGAATATATCCAGTTAACATAAAATAGCCGATCAGTTTAGAATATATTCAGTTAATGGAGCAGCTTTGTTACAGTATTCTTTTCTGTTTACTGTTCCTTCTTCTGAAGTCACCAGGTCTGCATTTCTCATTTCACCCATTCTTTAATTCTCTCTATACTCTTGCCTCTTCTCCCACTGGCTATTTTACTTTCTACACTTCTGGATCTGCAACACAGTACAAGCATATACATACGTATCATTCGTACCATCAGAAGTGACCACTAACTCTGCTCCATGGCATGGGTGAAAATAACCAGAATGATACTTATATCTAGCATGTGCATAATATATATAAAGATACAGGTATCATGCACCACTTTTTGTGTTGTTGGGTTTTGGGGGTTTTTTTTGCAATGCTGTGAGATTTCAGGATGAAGAGAAAAAGTCTTCCTGTGATATGTTGATTAATTGAGTGGAGAAAAAAAAAAAAAGAAATGAAACGCAAGACATTTCACTCTGAAGTAAGAAAAGCGTATACAGAACCTGGGAAGCAGCAAACAGGGCAGGGCAGGGCAGAAGTCACAACAGTAAATGAGGGTCTCAGTGAGAATCTTTTCTGTGCAAATAAAAAGTTAAACTTCATAAAAAGAAAAAGTTACTTAGGATGAGAAGAGCCAAGGCCTTAAAAATCATTTTTTTAATGAAAAAGAGTAAATAATTTTATTATGAAGTAAGCATTTTAAGCTCTTTGATATAGCTGTTGATTTTGATCTAGTGTACTTTCCCAGATTCGAAAGTTACATCTTAGCCTTACAAAGCCTATCTGATACAGCCGCTGCACCATCTGGTTATCAATGCATTGAAAACCACTTCCTTTTGACTGGAGAACAAACAGAGATGATTTTCAAGAAGGATTTGTTCTATATGTAAATTGCTCTTAAACATCTCTTTCTCCTTTAGCTGCATGTAGACTGAATGGTTCTGAAAGAGGCTTATGATTTCTTTAGAAAGAAAAGTCAAATCATTTATTATGTCTGCCTTCATAGAAGAAATAATAGTAGAGGGACAGGGAACAGATCCCTTAGTTTTGACATTCTTGTACTAGAGAAAGTAGTTGTCAAAAATACATAGACAGAAATAAAATAAGAAAGTAGGCTCCAGAGGTAAAAGTAACAGTTTTGGCCTCTAAAGTAGCAGTTGCTGCTATTGACAACTAATGAGTGAACTGACATTAATTGTTCCTATATGCACTCTGAACAAACAGTAGAAAGCCTTTTTAATTTGGTCCATTTTGTTTTGTTTGCTAAAGAATTCCTGGAGTCTAGTTAATTGGACTAATTTTTAAGACGACTATCATTCCAGGTACTCCTGGAATGAGAAAATCCAGGAATAATTATTAAAAGTGAAAAAGAAAAAAAGAATCTTAAACAATAAAGTTCTGCAAACATTCAGCTGGATAAAGATCTCATTTTGTACCAGCAAAGAAAGAAAAGCATAAAAAAAGCAAATTTAACATCCAAAAAAACCCCTCAACTGCTTTTTTCTCCGAAGTTCAGAATGACTGAAGAACCAGCAATATTGACAAACTGAAGGGAAAAAAAAAAAAGAAAAGAATTGGTCCGAATTTCAAATCTCATGCAACAGCAGCAAAAATAAGATGTATATTGATAAGCCTGAAAGATAAACCCAGGAATAAGAGCTTCAACACTTTTTAAATGAAAATTCAGATCTTGCTTACCATGCCATATTCTTGCATGTCCATCCCATAGCGTAGCCAACATTTCTTTTGCACCATCCCAAAAATCATTGGAATAAGCTTCCTTTAATTCATTCTTCCTTTTATAAATATGAACAAAGATAATGGAAAAGTATATGAAAAGGAGAATAACTCCCGGAAGGAGAAAAACTATTATGAGTGGGAAAAACACCCATAAAAGGTAGACTGCATAACTCAGATAGTCTTCAATATGCTCCACACCAGTCCATTCTTTCAGTAAGTAAGCCAGGCAGGTAAAGTAGGACATAGGTATCTGTCCTGCAGGACAGGATTCATTTCTATCTATCATCTCCTGTTTAATTAAAAACAAAAAACAAAAAAAAACAGATGAATAAATCCTCAAAAAGGTAGACATAAACCTGCCTACTGTTTAATCACACAAAAAAACCTCTCTGATGCATTTCATTCATACACCATTTGCAGTACATCCCAGCAGCCCCTACTAGAAGCAGAAGGGTTCATATAGTAAAACTGTTATTCATTTTTTTCAATCCTTTTCTGTTGTGTACTAGAAATCAACTCTAACTCGAAAAAAGTGTGTGATAGTTTAATCCAAGATTTTTATCTCATTAAAAACTATCTTACAAAAAAGCAAGAACATTTATGCAGCTTTTTGTACTTTCAATTTTCAGAAAGCTGTACTGACTAGTTGGTTACTAGTCTAATTTATTGTTCACACAATATTCAGAGCATTAAAAACCTTCTCCCAAAGCATTTACTGCAACAGGAAACATCATAGTCTCAAATCCAGTGCTATAAAAACCTACTGAACATTTCCACTAACCACAAGCACATGATGACTCAGAAAGAGGGTCTCAAGCAGGTCTCACCCATGTAGAGACCTTAAACTGTATCTGGAAATTTACAGATAGTAAAATGCAAGTTTCAGAGCACAACAGAAATGAAGCAGAAAGGAAGAGGACAAAAGATCACAAGAATTCAAAATTTGTATCTAGTCTTTTTACTGTGTCTGTGTAAGACTCTTTCTCCTCCCACCTCAATTTCTAAGAAGCTTCAGAGTTTCATCTCTCTGGACTGATATTCCAGGCTTTCTACAACTTTGGAGCAACATTTTTTTCTTAGATTTGTACAATTTGGAGGAAAACTTGCTATTCACTTCATCTAACAGCATTAGACAAGCTGTATGCTCATGCGTCTATGCTAGAGTTCTAGAACAAAATAAATAATACTTTGAAAAAATACTTTTATCCTAGTCTAGAAAAGTTTTGGCCAAGACTCGGAGCAACTGTTAGTCAGGACCAAGTGGGAAAATATTTCACAATTATAATATACGCATGTAGAGGGAAAGAGATGGATTAAGAACAATCACGTTTGGGCACTTTTTTGTATTAAAAAGTGACTTACAGCATGACTGCAGAGTTCCGAGGCCTAGAGAGACATATGCCTACCATTCCTTTGTTCTTGCTGTGTTTTCACAAGCAACAAGTGACTGAAATTCAGCAGATAATTTTGCTAATGCTAACAGAACCCTAATGACAACAAAAATTAGGAGGCAGACTAATTCTACCCAACATTTGCTATGAGAAGTTGAAGCAAACAGAGCAGAAGTCATCCCACTTATTTCTCAATTTTTCTTCCCATCTTGATACAGCAAGGATGTTCCTTTCCTTCTGTTTTGAAATTTCCCTTTACCTGCATTGCTCAAGATAACGCCTTTTAATGAGAAGAAACCTGATCTTCTGACAAGGACATTGGTCCCATGATCCAAGCCCATTCCTCTAATCCAGGCTTAAAAACTTTTGTTCTTCTGAGTGTTCTTGAGCACGATGCAGAGAGCCAATGCTTTTATCTTCAGTGATCTATAAGCACATGGCTTTAATGACATGCACTTCATGGATTTCGTGTGTGCATGTTTTCTTAAGCATGTGAGAGTCAGGGTGGGGGGTGAATTAGGGGGAAAGGAGGGGAGAGAGACAGAGTATGAGAGACAGAGAACAAGAGAAAGTATTTTCTCATTCTAGTTTTCAGAGCTGAACTCCAGAACCTGTCAGGCAGCAAACACCCACAGCAAGGACAGGAAACAACTTGTGAGACCAAGCAAGATTTAGGAGTAGGATTCAAAGCTATAATATTTATCAGATAGTAATGCCTGGACTTCTCCGGTGGCTCTGCCTACTAACTAGAGACCAATATGGAACATGAGTTATGGCACAGAAACATATTTCAAAACCCTGAGGTAACTACATAGCTTTAAAAATTACTTAAAGTTATACTCTGCCTCCTATTATATTTTTAATTGTTTATGACTTTTTCCAAACTCCAAATCCTCATCAAGTAAATTTAAAGTCCTGTCCACACATGGCAGCCTTGCAAAATACTACTTGTCCTTTTAATGTTAGATGCTCCCTCAGCCCTGGCACAGACATCATTGCCTCCAGCCACCTAACAACACTGGCTGCCCTCCTCTGGGCTCATTCCAGTTTGGCAGTATCTTTCTTCTACTGGAGGGCTCAAAACTGAACATAGCAGTCCCGATGTGGTCTCACGAGTACTGAATAGAGGGAAACAATCACTTCCTCAACCTAATGGCTGTGGCCCTGCTAACGTAGCCCAGCATGCAGATAGCCATCCTCACCACTGACTTACCCTCAACTTTATCCACCAAAGACCTTCTACAGACTACATTTTTGCTCTACTTGTTACAAGTCCAGCATTTGTTCTGATCTCCTATGGCAGGCCCACAAGAATACTCCATATCCAAATCTAAAAGTGTGATTTATATTACGGACAAATATAACAACCTACCATATGTAACGGCAGTGAAGAAAAGACTGACAGTCTCCACAGTCAAAAAAGCATAGACTTGCTCAGAACTAAGTAAAGGCCCAACACAGTTTATATGCACTACTAACAGATAAAGTTATTTTGCTCTGTCCCACTTTACAGCTGTCTACCATATGACTGCCCAGTACAATTAAAGTTACAAGAAACACCAGTGATGTCTCTCTGATTAGGGCCTTGTTTAAGCAAAGAAAGAGAGACTATCCTGTCCTCCTTGCTATTCAGAACTTTTGTGATATCTGTCACCACCCAAACTAAAAATTAAAATAGGGGTGCAGTACTCCCAAGTCTCAACTTTAGTCATTTTATAGGCAAAATCCCTCTGAAATATGGTCATACCTTTAAGGCGCTTCTTTTCACTGGCATCACAAGCACATTTCCTCTCGTGCAGTTTGAGCTAAATATTTTTAATCTCAATTCTAGCTTCCTAGTAGAGCAGCTTGCATAGATTTGCACTAGAGGAAAAAGATGCAGTTTCACATTTGACTAATGATAGTGCGCACTGACTTACATTCTAGCTTTGGGCTTTATGTTGATGTTGAAAGAACTGGAAACAAGGCTAACATAAAATTCCCTTCACGGATTTCTTGCATGCAAGCCAGAGAAGTCCTTACATAAACCAGAACAGAGGTTTTCAGCTGTAGTCTGCAGACACTGAGATACCTGAGATACTACTGACAATGCTACAAAAAGTGATTATGGAAAGCAACGCATACTGCTGACAACCGTACACAACGTGATTTGATCATGATTTTATATGAAATGTCTAAGTGGAACAGGAAAAAATTCCAACATCTCCAATTAGAAAGATACTGAAAAACAACAGTTACAACATGCTCCTGCCAACAGAAATACATTGCTTTCTATTGCGTTAATCAGCTACAGCCAACATATCTACCAAAATTAGCAAAGCTACCATAAACACAAAGAACAGGAGAACCCAATAAAACTGCTAATAGCACCTGCAACCTCACCTAATTAGAAGGCCCTAAAGTTCATATGGTTTATTGTTCTTGTTTTTAAACAAGACCTAGCCTGCTTTCAGCTTCTGCAATAACAGCACGGTAACTCCTCCTGCGGGAAGCTGGAGGAGAATCTAGTTTTTTCTTAAAAGAATGCAAACAAATCCAGTTCAGGTGTTTGAATGAAGCACTCGTTGTCCGTCTGGTCTCCCTCCGCTGCCCTTGCAGCGCACCTGTCTTTACAATGCTGCTGCTGTTCGGGGAAAGACTTTGTCACTTCATAGGGTGACCCAGAGCCTGCTCGCCGGCGCCGCGACCCGAGCGCGCAGCGGGCATCGCCCGGACCAGCCACGCTCCAGCCCGCTCTACAAAACACACGATGAACTAACGCTCTTTAAAACCTCGGCTGCCTCTAACGCTACCCGCGCCGCGATGCGCCGTGCGGAGGGAAGCAGCGCGGCAGAGCCCCGCTCCGGGAGCGGGGGGGAAGCGGGGAGCTGGGGCGCGGCGCGGCGGCCAACGGCCCCCGCCGCTCACCGCGGCACCGGGCGCTGCGCGGCCCTGCGCCCGCGAGCCCGCACCGGGCGGCAGAGGCCTCCCCGCGCCGCGGGGCTGCCGCCGCCGCCGCGGGGAGGGGAGGGGAGGGGAGGGGAGGGAGCGCGCCCCCTCCCCCCGCCGCCCGCTCACCTTCCCCTCGCCGCTCCGGCTCCAGCCCCGCGTCCCTCCTCGGCCCGGTTTTACCTCTCCGCCCGCCGCCCCCGCGGAGGCCGGGTGCCCCCGGGGCGGCCAGGCTAGGGCGGGTCCCCCGGGGGCGAAGCGGACGGGCAGGGAGCCGGAGAGGAGAAGGCGGCGGGGGCTGAGGCGAGGAAGAGGGCGGCGCGGCGGCGGGGAAGGGAGGCGGAACCCGGCGTTGCCGGGGCCGCGCAGCCGCCCGGACCGCTGTGTGGCGAGTACCGCGGCGGCGGCGCTTCCGGCGGGGAAGAGCGGGGCGCCGCCAGGGGGCGCGGGGCGGCGGTTGGGCGGCGTGTTGTGGCGGTGGCGGCAGTGGCGGCGGTTGTTGAGGGCGTCGCGGTGGGGTGGTACGTTGGTGGCAGTCCTACACTCAAGCCCGGAAAGTGATTTCTCTCGGCCGCGCTTGCAGCCGGAGCAGCCGCCGAGCCTGCCGCGGGGAAAAGCTGCCAGCACCTTCCCATACGGAGGCCCGCGACCTGCTTTAACATGACATTTTGTTATTTGACTCCTTGGTGTAGGCGGATCCTACAGTCCATCTGCAACTGTGGTGTTCCACGTTGCTTCTCTTCTGTGAAATGTTTCACTCGTATAAAGACCTGTCACCTCACCTTTATCCCTTACTCCTGATTATTTATAAGCAAAATCTCATGCAGGTTTCTGGGGGATTATATAGCTAATCTCACTCTATTGTGAAAAATTTACATTTATTCCTGTTCTTCCTTAGCCTTCTCTTAACCAAGTATTCATCAATACAATGATTTGCTTTCTTATGCCACAGTAGCTTGGTTTATCTAAGGACCTTTGGTGAAGATTCTTCTCAATAGTTTTTTTGGAAATCCAGATCATCATTTTGCATTTGCCTGTCGATACCTTCATGTAATTCTAGTAGATTTGTGAATTGACTTTCTTCTGTGAAAGCTGTGTGTCAGTTAAGTGTCTTGTAATTTTTATCAATTTGCCTTATACAGCGGTTAGGTGCACTGTCTGTAGTTTCCCAGATGCTTGCTGGAACCCTTATTAAAACCTTTCATTGGCAGCTTTTCCAAAAAATCTTTATTGGCCGGGTTTAACAGTTAATTCATGCTCCTTTCTGTTTTCCTTGTGCTGCTTGAAAATTTCTACTATTTCAAAGATAACTTGTGTTTAATAGCCACTACTCTGATGTTTAGCTATACCTACTTTATCTTCATCTTTAAAACCTTTTTTAAATGGGTTATATGCATTTACTGTCTTTATCACCATATTATCTTTGAACAGCCTCCCTGCCACCTGCCTACTTCTTTTAATTTCCTTCTTACCATCTCCTTCCACTGCCCCCCATATGTTATGATGGTGGATTTTTTTGTTTCTTCCTAGTATGAGGATGTTGAATCAGAGAGCAATGTGGTAATTACTGTTACTGTTACTCTTCAGTAGTAACACTGTGAATGGGAATCTGGGCCTTTCTCTACAATAAATCCAGAGTTGCTGTTCCTGTTCAGGTTATCTGACTAGCTATCCTAAAAGTGATTGTTTTATGATATTTAAAAATATAGTCTTGGTATAATGCCTGTTGTGACTTTTGCCAGGCTTACAGAGAATAACTGAGTCTGTCATTACTCTTTCTGCTCTTGCGGCTTCTACAATTTGTCTTAGTCATTAACACCACCCTGACTGGGTGATACCAGTATTGTACACTTTCTTTGTAAGCAAAAAATTTTTTAATCTTTATGGACTCTCTAAGTTCATACAGTTAAATTACATTTAGTGTAAACTTTCTTTAACAAATACTGCTGTTCCTCCAGTAGTGTGATCTTGTACATTATTCCTACATAAGTTGTTCCATATTGCTGAGTCCCAATTTACTACTCTGCCAGTCTTGTTAAAATACCGTCTCTTGCAGTTCCATTGTAGATGCTGTAGAACAGAAATACATGCTTTTGGCTTTGCATTACACCATACAGTCAGCAGCTAGAGTAGAAAAATGAAGCAGCAATAAAATTTTCCTGTCCCTCAGGCCCAAATGTATTCCAAACAGAATTTGTGGAGGCAAACTGATTTATAAAGTCAACTGTAATCCAGCTATGTTAGTCATCAGACTGGGAGATGCTTTTCAACATTTTGATGAAGTACATTAATACATTTAAAAATGTAATACATTTAAATTTAAAATTGTGCAAATGTATTTGCATATACACTTTTAAATATACATAGATCTCTCTTTTCAGTGACATATTTGAGATGGTCAGGATGTTCAAAAATGGGTCAGGTGTAGACTGTATGTGGAGGGCACTGATTTATACCAGCCTGATTCCCCAGTTTGATAATTCAAACTATATATTTTTTATTCAGCTTGATTTGGGCAACAGGAAGTCAATATGATATGCTAATCCCATTCTTTAAAACAAACTGAATGGCTGGTGTCTGGGGTTTTTATAGTATTTGGTCTTTTTTTTTTCTTTTTTTGACATGTGTTGCATAGTACATAAATACTTGTTCTTTAATTAATTCCATATATTGAAACTTCCATACTTTGTCTTAAATCTTCTCAGCCAGGGACCAGGAAAATTTAGGAAATTGTAGTCGTTGTAACATGGAGTAATTTGAAGTCCAGATTTTGCAAGGTTGTTATATTTGGGATTTTTTAAAGCATTTTATTGGGGAGGGTTTGCAATTTGGACATAAAGTTTGAAGCATTTGTTAGCATATTTCTGACTGTCCTGCGGCCTTAGTTATGCTTCCTAGATCTACCTTCTATGTTAAAAGAAATCAATTTAATAGAAAAGAATGCATTGCAGTTACACCAGGCTTGGTTCCAGACACAGGTTCCTTTAGCTACCATACCAGCTGGGCTGAAATTTAACAATTTTCACAATGACACTATTACAAACTGTGCCATCAACCTTAGGTTAAGATCAGTTCATGACAAATTGCCTGCAAATTCTTTCATATCTTTGTCTGTTATGCTTTTTTGACTGGCTATCATTTATGTTTACATTATTTGACTTCTGAGCTGTAGCTATTCAGTGGTGCATTTTATAACTTTATTTGTAGTGTTGTCAAATGAACTTTTTTTTTAGTGTTACCAGTAGTACATTCTTCCCCAATGTAGAATCCTGTAGTTTGTGTTGGATAAACCTCATGTATGAAAAGTTAAGGAACGTGATTTTCTTGCATCATTTATTAGGCAAACTATACCAAAAAAGCCATAAATGTTTTTTCAGGTTTTGAGGCAGGCACAGATCATCTGCATTTCCTATTTTTCATTTCTTTTTTATTCTATGACAGAGAGGCAAGACAATACATTTTGTAGGAGAGCAATTTGATGGGGAAATACAATTCTATTTGTATGGAAACAAATTCTTTTAGAAGAACAGTATTATATTTATGGAAAAAACAACTGATTTAAATATTAGAAAAAACAGTGTCTTATAGTTCATTTAAAAACACTAAAATTTCTAAATAATAGTTTTGTTCATTGCCTTAAGAACCCAGAAAATACTTTAAGACAACTGTGAGAGAGAACAAGTGATAGAAATTAAGCTTCACTCCAGCTCATTTCAGACAAACTGCAGATAATATAGGGATGCTGCTGTAACATGATATAGCCCAGCAAAAGCTTTTGCTTTGTAAACAAACTGTTAACCCCTGGAGATATGGGAGATCTAGGCTCAGATCCCCGCTTTGAAAGATAATCATTACTCCTTATATATCCTTTGTCCAAGGCTGGTGCTCCGTTCTGAGTGGCAGCCTGGCCCCTAACATCAGGTGTCAGAGGGCAGAGAATCTGAAAGGTAGTGCAGCTCTCAGAATATGGATGACTGAAGTGTGCTAATTGATGATGCCAATGTGCTTGAAAAATAGGATATTTTCCTTCCACGTGATTTTTGTGATAACAAGGAATACTTTCAGATTCTGGTTACTCATAATTGCTGCTGCTTCTTCATCTGTGTCCATTTTAGTATCTGCAGCCCCTTCTTTCAGTTCCTTTCCTTACTCCGGTTAACCCCAGGCTTTGAATTTTAGCTTAAGTTGCTAGGGTGCACTATGTAAGACTGCATGGTTTGAATTCCTATTCATGTCCAGGCATAGTAGTCAGCATCTTGATTTGCTTTAGTCTATCATTTCCTATGCGCGTTGAGTCTCTGCTGGGAGAAAAATCTTTCTGCCTGTATACTGCCTTAACTACAACCAGTTAAGGTATTCAGGTGAACATTTCCATGTCTTAGGATGAATGAGTTGTTTCAGGACAGGATTCTTGTCTTTTTGTTCCAGGGGAGTAACTTGCTTCAAGATAAGCTCACCTGTCCATCTTGCTTCCTTCTTCAGATCTGTGAGAAATATTTAGGGAGAAGCAGCAGCGGAACAGGAGAGAATACTTTGATCCAAAGAGTAGATTTAGTTTTCCAGTGACAATGGGCTAATGTTGTATATATTGTTTTAGATGCTACATAAATTTTTAGGATGTTGAGGGGTAAGAGCGTAGGCGTTAAAGTACAGGAAGAAAAAATGAGGCACAACAATTAGCTTTCTTGGTTGTTTTTAATTATACAAAGGTCTCCCACTCCCACCAGTAACATCATATAGCTTGTTAAGAATACATGCTGCTTTGTAGCAAGTTTCAGTATTCTGAATAATGTATTAGTAAGACAACACTGCCTATGTCCTTCTTTCCAAACAGGCATTTACACTCTATCCACATGAGGATGGAGGTGTTGCATTTTTAGGCAAAACACCAGTGATATAAGCCTCAGGCTTGGATTACGTAAGTAAGCTCCCCCCGCCAGTTCCCTGGGAGATCTGGGTGACTATAGCACATCTGTACTGCAAATAGACTACAATGCAGGGATTCTCAGACTAGAGGCAGCCTCCTCCACTAAATCAGTATTGTATGGTGCAATACTGCATGGATGTACCAGCTGAGACTTGAAAGTATTCAACATGTATTTGCACAGGGCTGCATTTAACTAAAGCCTTTTTTCTCTCTTTGAGAGTATAAAACTTTAATTCTTGCCTCAAATGGTAGTTAGAATCTGAATCAAATATTTCTATCACTCTGTGACTCCTTCTCTAGAGTTAGCCAGATTTGTTCCATCCCCTCATAAAATGGGAGTGAGATCCCTCACTCCACTGTACAAAGGGGATAAAATACTTGTGTAGGAGACTTTTCTGTCAAAGCAAAATCTTGGATGCAGAATTTACTTTCCAGGATACTGAACCATTAAGACAAGGAGTTTGTATAAGTCTAATATCTGGTTTAGTGAGATTATTTCTCTTTGTATATATCTCTCCGGAAAAATGATCTAAGCAATAATGAATAGCTAAAGTGAGACAGTTTCTCTTCTCACTGTCTTGTCTGACATCTGATTCGTAAGGTGCTCAGAGAGTGCCTGCTACATTGGACTCTGGTGGGACAACACCCGATTTGAGATTCTTTTCAGGAACTAGACTGTGAGCAGCTCAAAACATAAAACCACAGAACGAGACAACATTTTTGAGGCTCTCAGCTCTATGTAAATATTTGTCTTAGGTAGAGGCCAAATACCAGCTACATGATTTTCTTCTGGAGAGTTTAGCACTTGCACTGCTATTATACGTAAGTTTTCTTGTTTAAGGGCCCACTCTTTTTGACTTAAGAATGTCCTCAAAGAGTCAACAAGACATTAATTGTTTTCTTCTGTTGAATCTGCAGAAACTTGTAAGTTAAACTGGTTAAAAAAACAATTATTAGCCATCATTGCTGTAGGACATTGTTTTTCACTATATATTTTTAAAACAGTTAAACAAACACAAGCACTCTAATCACTTTTCTGCTTTTTATCAAATCGGTCCAATAAGGCCTTCCATATGCTGCCTGGGATTGTTTGGTGTTTTTCTATTAGAGCCTGGACTGCAGTCTTTGTCTGAAAAGAGAAGAGAAAGTTGTCCTTTACATATTTGCTTATGCAAGAAAGAAACAGTATAATCACTGACTTCTTACCAGAGTTTCCAGAGGTGTTGGGAAAAGCACGCTTAAGATCTACTTTAAGAAAAA
Source organism: Apteryx rowi (assembly GCF_003343035.1). Lineage (NCBI taxonomy): Eukaryota > Metazoa > Chordata > Aves > Apterygiformes > Apterygidae > Apteryx > Apteryx rowi. The sequence goes on from NW_020450786.1 coordinate 396,006, forward strand.
AAGGTGTCATTTATATTAGCTATCTATCCTAACAACATTTTCCTTTAGAAAGGAAAAAGAACATTGATTGCAGTTTGGTAAGGCTCATATTAAGACTTATCAGTCCTGGGAGTTCCTAAGTCAAATTAGCCTTTAATACATGCACACATTAAGTTTGTGCAGTCTTCATCCCTGGAAGTTTTCAAGAGCACTGGATAAAGCTTGACAAACCTGGTCTGATCTCATATCTGAGCCTACTGTGACCAAGAGGTTGGACCAGGGACCTCCAGATGTTCCTCCCAACATGAATTCTTCTATAATTTTATCATACTCAGCATATACATAATAAGAGAACTCCTAACTATATTCTATTACTTTTTAGTCTGCATGCAAGTCAAATGTAAGTTTGTGAAGAAAATGAATAAAATACTCTGCATCTCCACTAGTGATATAAATAATCTCTTTTATTTTTTCCTAATATATTTAAATTTGAAATAAGGATAGCTAGTGATCTGTCCCAAAGTAGTGGTAAAATATCACTGGGAATATAAGCAAAGAGTAGCTAAACTTTTCCTGATAGATTAGCTTCCTGACTCCTTTCCAAGGCAGGATCAGATAGAGGTCAGCTAGTCTACTGTTCATCTCAAACCTCATTTAAGGTTGTTGGGTTTTTTTAAGCTAGTATTAGACACATCTGCTTCCACTGAAGTAGATGGCCAAACTCCTGACTTAATAAAGCAAGTTAATTCAGTGGAAATTTTAAATTTCAGTTTAGCAAGTATACAAAATACTGTTCCCCCAAAATCCAAGAATATGGGTAACCATAAGGACTGTTTTAGTATTTATCTTGCATGCAGCCTCCTAAACCTGGTAAGCACAAACGCCACAGCTTGCTGGGACAGTTCTCTTGTAACTGGCAAAACCTGTCTTTCGGGCTTCGCTGTCATGAAGCCCAGAACAATCTGCAGCAGATCCTTTGAAACAAACAAACAAAGAAAAGCTTCTTGCGTCTTTTCTGGCGCAGCAAGGTGATTTTTAGATCAGTGATTCCTAACTCATATTTTGATCTATCTATTCCTAGACTGTAGTAGAATTTTCTAAATAAAGTCATCTTTCATCTTCTATGAAAAATTTAAAAAGTGAATTTTCTGTATAGATTAATATTTTGAAAAATGCCTAAACCATAGATCTATAAAAGTTTTTATGCACCCAACCACAATTGATTTCATCAAGCTGTAGGTACTGAAAATATTTTTGCATTTGGGATGTGAATTTTTTTTTTTTTTTTTACATTTTCCTTTTGACAATGGGACTGAAGCTCTTGTGGAACTTACCTATGTTTCTAGCCACCCTCTGTTCGTTAGGGAAGATTCTCAGAAGATATTTGTTATATATGAAGTTTATTTTTTCCTGTGTACTTATCATTTCAGGTATCAAAGTTATCAAAGAGGCAAGAAACTAAGTTAGTGTTCCAAGAATACAATAATCACACATTCTGAAAAGATAGGGGCATCCCAAACAACTGCTACTGTGTCAGTACATACTGATAGATATCTGCACGTTATATAATCATGGTGCTCAACTGTCCATTATATTAACAAGCTAGTAAAACTATACTTGTCTTTAATCAACAGTACAAAAAAACTAGTTTCAAGTGCACACATAAGAAAGACAAAGTATGCAGTTCAGTATTGCAGGGAAAGCTAACTTACCTTTTCAACTAATTCCTCAGTAGTTATATTTGGATCATAAGGAATTGGCTCCCCAATATATGTGCGAAATTTAACTGGAATTCCTCCATATGGTGGAGTAATCGGCAGTCGAGTACTTTCATATAACTGCCTTAAAAATCCTGTAATAGTTTAGGGGGGAAAAAGTGAGATCATAGTGACAATAAACGCAATCCAAACTTGAAACTCATAGATTTGGAAAGAATCCTTAAAGGTGCTCGTTTTGCTTGACAGTCAAGAAGAAATTGTAAGATTTAGATAACTGTCCACCAAAACAAGGCATGACAGAATTAATAGATCACAGAAATGAGACTGCATTAAAGAACCAAATCACAGAGCACATGCTAGTTACACACTTGCTAGATAGCTCAATACTTGAGATACCTCTGACCCGCAGCAGGCATGTTAAAGAATCCAGTGTAAGCAAAAGTCTGAAAAGAAAAGTCTTTTTCAGAGAAAAGTGAAGAAAACATTTCAAATACTTAAAATATATTTTAAAATTCTTACTTCTTTCTTTAAACATCCTATATCCTTCCCGGACATTCTGAGTATACATTGGAATGATGGGCTATGGGATCAAGAAAAACAAAAAGGTGAAAAATCTTATACCATGTTTGAATTTATGTTTTAGTGCCTGATAATGCAGATGAAAAAATTCCTTGAATGTAGAGGATAATTATTGGTTGCTTAGATAGCAAATATGGGATTTTCTTATCACTGAAATGCTGAGGGCTTAGTACGTTGCCCTGCAATGGAAGTTTATTATATTTTGAACTTATCTTACACTACTGCACTGGGAGTTCCAAAATTCTAAAAGTTTATTAACATTCACATTTCAGTTTGGGACAAACACACACACTAAACATTTTTCTTAGGCATGAGTGGAAGGAGAGATAGTGTGCAATTTGCAAACAGCCAGTAGTTTGCTGATTGTTTTCCACATCTTAGGTGCCTCTACAAAGGCTCACGTCTCTGTTCTGCCTAATCAAGACAAGGAATCGATAAGCTTCTTCACACTGGAAATAAATGCCTTTATCAGCAATTTGTTCTGAGTTTTCAGTCCTCCCATTTTGAAAGCCCATCCTGGACTTCTGAACTCTTACCTAAAGACTGCATCAATGAAACTGGTATGTTTCCAGAAAAAGTTCTAATATGTTTCCCAAACGTAAAAAAAGAATCAAGTAAAATATACTGAATGACAATGAAGCATTATTTCTGCCATGATGAACAATGGTAATTAGATGTCCTCTGTGCAATGATTAAAAAAATTCTAAATGCGCAATTCAGATTTTGCAAATTTGTTAAGAATCATCAAATTTGGCATGGAGCTATCAAACATAGATTTTCACACTGATGTAGGTGACCTATATAAGCCTGCAAAGTTTATACATCTCACATAATGATATTTTTGCTGATGACAGATACTATTTAGAACAAAGAAAACAAATATTAATGCTGTGTTTCCACCAGTAAGTCTGCTTTTCATTCATTCATACATATATGAAATATGTATGTGTTTTTATTTTGGGGGAAGACATTGAGCAGAGCTAACCAAAACATCAGAATTATTTATTTTTTAAAAGTAAAGGTTAATTTTGAAGAAAATATACATAACTTGATAAACATGTTTTATGGAGAGAACCCAAGGACATAATCACTGAAATATTGGAAAATTATTTCAACCTTCACAAAGAAACTTAAGCATTACAAATACTATCCTCTATTACACTGTCTATGGAAAGCTAGTGTCTGGCCGTTTTTAAAGGCAACTAAAACTTAAAAGGTAACATCCCAAGGGAAGGCATTTCTTAAGACAGCATTGTGCTAGTTTGCATTGCTTTTAATTTTTTTTTCATCATTTGTAATGTCTTATCTAAAAATTTAAATATTGTGCCATAATATTCCAAGACATAGGAAAATCAGTACTGCTCTCACACAATTAACTGCTAACTGCTCTCTTTCGGCCTTCTAGGGCCAAACACAGAAACTGGAGCCTAGAGTCATGCTTAAGCCCCATTTTTTTCCATAATTTGGGTGTCTGACTCAAATAGAACTGCAAGCAGACACATCTTTGTCCACCTATATCACACATGGAGAATAAGCACCTTCAACTGTTCCTTCATTCCCTCACCTTCTACTGCAAAAAGAAACAAAGCCAAACTCTTTTACAACACACTTAACACTGCATCTTTATCTATATTGGAACAAAAAGCATTTGCCCATGATACAAAATACATGACATCATACCTCTCTCTCCTCACCCTCAAAATGTTCAAATCTACAGTTCCCATGTCCTTAAGGCAGGTCTTGCCTGCTACGGCATAGTGCAAAAGGTAATTCTGGGGTGGGAGAGAAGGGAAGAGACCAAATGAGCACGTACATGCACCAGATGTGCTGTCCTGTTAAGAAACTTAGCTGGTAGGGGCAACTACCATGTTGCAGTTTCTGCCCTCAGAACTGCTCTTGTATCTTTTTCCAGTGACTTCCTACAGTATGAGCACTGTAGCAGTTATAGCACAGAAGTCCATATGCAGAATGGAGTATGTATTAGCCCATGCAAATGAACTGCTGTTGCTAGTGGAGCTAACCCCGGTATCACTATACTGGGATGCAGTATAGTACAGTACACAAAACAAGCAACTATTTATCTGGGAGCAGACAGATGGCTAAATCCTTAGGTTTGACTCAAGGATAGTTCCAACAATGCAAGTGTGATCGGAATCACATTTTTCATCTCTGGTGTTTTAAGGGGTAACCACATAATCTCTCACAGCAAAACAAAAACTAATAGGGGGAACTTTCATTTTTCTGAAAATATCATTGCTACCATGATCATGCTGATAGAAAAATACAGAACTTCAGTCGAATAGCTGTTTTCAGAAAGGTATCTGGGACAGACAGACAGAGAAGGGCTAGGGGTTATTCAGTAACCTCTTGGCTTTTTGTTTTTTTTCCTCAAGGTTATTTTTAGACCCTCTTGTTGGCTTTTTGGACACAGACTAACATCTTGATTAAGTCTCACTTCTTTTCCTGTGCCTAGAAGTGTAGTTATAGCTTATCTTGAATAATCTATGTTACTGATATTATATTAAAAGATTGAAAGGAAAATGAACTATTTTAACATCCTTTTGAGTAAAGTCAGAAAGTCAAGTTTCTTTATCATATAAGCTCAAGAACAGAAGTCAAATTACATCTCTCAGCTCCCAAAAACATTGCTGTTTTAAAGTCACTATTTGCAAGGAAAGTGACTAACACTGTGTTATTGGTTTATACCTTTCACTTGGAATGCATATTGTAAGAATTAACTAAGATTCTAAGAAAAATAACTTGGATGCTATCTATTTATTGTAGTATGTCTGATTGAACCATAAAGTGAAACTTTGCAATTTCTCTGCCTAAATCTAAAATCATGTGTTCTGAATAGGGAGGTATTTAGTTCATGAAGTCTTGCCACAGCAGAAAGCAAGAAGGCATTCAGTTTTGGCTCATCTTATCTGTTTCTCAAAATAAGATCTTACTAAAGTAGTAATGTTTAGATAATAATCCCATTGGAAAAAAACTTATGCAAGTCCTTTGGACAAATAAGGGCAATTACGTGTCTTTATTGACTTGAACTACACTCCTTCTGGAGGGCAGTCCTTAGGCAGCTACAGAAAAAGAGAACAAGCTCATTTCATTATTTTAACTAAAAAGAAAGAATGCTGTAAAGTGTGTTTGGTTCACAGGATGGTGGCTACACTGTATGCTGGATAAATTCAAAACAAGGCTCTGCTAGTCTTCTCTTGCATTTATCCAGAATCTGAGTAAGTATTAGCAAAACATGTATTAATTGGTACATTACAAACTGAGCTCTGTTAAGTTTAGATGATTCTATTCCCAGACTTCAGTCACTCTATGAGACTGGTTTGACCAGTATTGAAAAGGATGCAGCAAAAACAAACAAGAGAAATCAAACTCAAGTTCGTCAACAGATGGAATCCATTACTACTATGGGACTAACTTTATGTAAGAAACAGTACGTATGGTTAATACTGTCCTCTCTACTGGTGAAGTTTGGTTCCTACAGTTAAACAGCACTTTTTTTTTTTTTTAAGTGCCTTTTTCTATCTAATGTATTTCTGATCACAAATTTCCAGAGAAATATTGAAAGTGCCCAAAATTCAGTGAAGCCTGCAAGCTAATTATATGATGCCCACCATAGTGAAATCCAGTCAGAGTTGCTGATCACAAGAGATCAGTCACCTGAATGAGTGTATTCAAACAAAGAGAAGTAATATGAGAGCAAGACACACTGTAAAGGTATGCTCAGGCTAGCAGGTGTCAAAGGAGATAATCCTCTCTGTGCCCTCCAGGTAACAGACAGTCCTACAGAGTGTCTGTTTTACCAGACAGGGTAATATAAATCACCACAAGGTAGCTTGAAAGACAAACAGGAAAATTAAATTATTAAAAAATCACTCAAGTTGCATAAAAAGTATTCAAGTATATTATTATATACTAATACAGAAAAGGAAAGATTATAAGGGAATTCAGAATGCACATCTGGATTTGACTGGGTTTATTCTGTTCAGATTCTCGTATTTTCCTTGTAGGGGTGGCGTACAAGCCCTCACAGTATATTAAGTATTGTGACTAACAGCCCTCACTTTTGAGAAAAAGGAAGGGAAAGGGAACAGAAGTCCAAAACTCCCAACTTTTACAAGGCCACGCAGCAAGATAGACAAAGAGCTGGGAATAGGACCCCCAGCCTAAAAATACTTTATTCACTTGATAATCCCCTAAATTTATTCCACTGTTATCTCCTTACAAGATTTCAAAGGCAGACAGTTATGAAGAAATATTAACCTGAAGCATACCTTTTGAAACTCTGGGTACTATGTAGTAGGAGCTTCTGAGAAAGGGATCAAAGCAAAGTTTAACAAGCAACAAGTCAGAGGAGATAAGAAAGAGAAATAGCTACACAAAAAACTGAAAGGAGTAGTGAGAAGTTCAAGTTTCATGTGAAGAACTCAACTCCCAGTACAGATACTCTTACATAGCCTGAAAAGGATTATAGTAATTCAGAAGGCCAAGAAGAGCACTGCAATAGATGAGATATTCATGAGAATGAAAAGAAAAATTACGATATTGCAATTATTGAGAAAGCAGCAGCAAAATGCTCATGGCAGAACAGATAAAGCCTGGATGTATATTAGTAATGTTCCACACAAAGAGTGCTAGATGTGCTAAGTCTAATCCAAGACAGAAAACTGGGCCCTAGTTATGATGATGAAGATGGGAAGTGGCAGTTACAAGAAAAGACAGGGAGTTACAGAGTTACTGTTTCAGCTCTATATCATCCAAAATAAAATTATTTCCCAGAGACTCTATCAGAGAAACAATTTCATGTGTGGAATTATATGGAGGAAGTCAGAGCCAATGGTAAAAGTTTGTGTTTGTAGATCACCATCTACATGGAAAATGTACCTGAAATTGTGGCCATGCATTCATTAGCAAAAAGTGAAAACCAATAGAAATATTTCTATAGAGGAAAACAACCGATGCTGCGCATCACACATCAACACTGTACACATTTTAGTGTTTTGTTTTTTACTTAGAACAAACTGTGGTTTGGTACCATCAACTGAATGCCCACTTGCAGCTTGAGAGTATTCGGTTGCACATCTGGAGCACTTCTGCTGTAGTTTTCACCAAAAGGATTGCAGTTCATGTACACTGGAACCATACCGTGATGTTCATGAAAGCATTGTAAGTCAGGCAGATGGGAAAACTGCTCCAAAAGTGCACTCCTCATCCAAACTGAAACACTGATTTAGACACACTTTGTGCTAGCTGATAGAATCTTTCACAAACATGAAAAAGAGCAAGGGTAAGAACAAAATCCTGGACTCTCATAGAACAGAGGGGGAAGAAAGAACAATAAGGATAATGCATTAAAAATCCATAAGGAAATGATTAGATGTGTAGAAGGAAAAATAAGAGGAACATAGTTTAATAGTCTAGTAGGATGAGAAAAAAGAATCAAATGTTACAGCAATGTTGAGAAGAAGGACCAAGGCGTAAATTCGTGAAATGTGGTCAAGACAAAAATTAGATGCCTGCATGAGAGTAATATTGTTTCGTTTCAAGATCGGAGGAACCAAGCAGAGACTCATCCAGGAGGGAACTTTAGAGAGAGATGCTTTGCAATAGTCAAGAAAAAGCTATACACTTCCATAAAAATCTTTGCTGCCTGTAGATTACTATGCTTGAGGAAGTAGGAGAAGAGGAAAAATCTTTACGCTCAAACCTTTTTCTTCTGTCTGGAAGATTTCCCAGTAAACTCTCCTAAACTACATTTTATAATGAAACATACATGCAACAAGCATAAACTGGGATGGTAACGTATATTACTCACCACTTTTGCATCTATAGCCACCTGAGCAAAACCTTTTCGATTACCCCACATGAGCTGATAACTTTCATCACTGAACAGTGCTTCTCTAACCCCACCAGGTGAGATAGACACCAAGTGTCCGTTCTTCAGTGCACTGAGGCACTCCTCCCTTGTACCTGGCATAACACCAGTCACTTCCAATAATAATTTAAGTCCTGTAATAAATAAATAGCAAATACATATTATTTTAACATTAAATCATAAATATTGCTTCCATGTAACAACAAGATTACAGCTTAATGAAAATCTAATGGCTGTATATTTGAAATAAGGCAAATTTGTATGAAGTCAATAAAACACATATAGAGTAAATAATGGCAAAGTGGCAAATGTGGACAATATTTTTGCCCAAACATTATCAAGGTGAACCAGCTTAGTAAGAGCATCTCCATAAGCCAATGCCTATGTATGCTATTTGCCATAATTATCAAAACACCAGCCACACAATGGAAACTAGTGCCTCAAAGCTGGAAATCTGAAAATTAACCTCTACTCCTCCCTCCTTTCTTTTGAATATTTTTAATACAAAACAAATATAAATTTTAACTACAATAAATATTATTACAAAAAATAAGTGCCTGTAAAGTGTGGATTTTTAGTGTTCTTTTAAAATATAATGTTTAATATTTTATGCCAAGTTTTACACAGTTAAATTGCAAACTACTTGAGATTGTCAAACTTGGCAATTCTACGACTCTTAAGATGCATGACAGCAGAATTTAACAGGGCAGTTTCAATACTGGCTGAACAGCTGGATGAATCTCCTTCACTTGTTAGTTAGTAATTACGATTTCTCCAAAAGACAGATTTAAAAGCACAGAGAACAGCACTTTATTATGTTCACATTTTAAACCTAGAAATTCTAAACCCTCATAGAGAGCTTCAGGAAACAACGTTTTGCCTAATCTTCGAATTCACTGTACCCAAATGCATGGTTTGAAAAGTAGCTATTTATATTAATAAACATAAACAACTATACACTGTCAAAATAAGTATCTAGCACTGCGTTTTTGACAAGAGTCAGCAACAGAAACTCTGGAAGACAGTGTAAAAAAAAGAGCCAAATCTTGTAATTGCATCTTACTTAATCTTATTCAGTGTATTTTATCTGACAGATTTTTCTATCAAAGATAGATTTTGACTTTGTCTAATCACTTTGTGAACTCACCTCTAATTTTTATCCTGTAGCTATGAATACCATAGCCTTATTAAGTGAAAAGGTACTTCCTTTGCTTGGCTTTAAAAATTTTTGCCTGTTAAGAATTATGATGCATCACATGAAATTACTATAAAGGAAGTTATCACTTCTTATTCATCTCTTCCATTTACTCAGAATTTTATATCCTTCAATCATGCAAGACTTCTGTCCTATATAGTCTCCTCAAGGGAAGTCATTCCATGCCTCTGATCATTCTTGTTGTCTTTTTTTTTTTTTTGGTGTCTTTTCTACTTTGCAGCTTTTTTGATATGAGGAAAATAGAACTCCATGTAGTACTCAAGGTGTGGGCATCATATGCATTTTGAGTAGCATAATGGTATTTTCTGTTTCTTCTCTTCCTGATATTTCTAAAATTCCGTTTGCCTTTTGGTGATTGCTAGGAGTTGAGCTGACATATTCCTAAAATTATCTAGAGAATTTAAAGCCTACTTATGTATTTATTATATATGCAGTTAGACTTGTTTTCCCTCCCTTGTGCATTGCATCATATTTAATAGTTTCATTTGTCATTTTATCAGATAGTGATTCAATATTGTTAAATAACTATACTGTCTGTGTGAGCTTTTATTACCTTAAAAAAAATGCCAACATAAGGCTTTATCACCTATTGATCTAGTTTTTGATTATGTTCAACAATATAGGTGCCAGCACAGATCTCCATAGGTACACCTTGTGAATCCTACTTCTTTGTGAAAATGAACTATTTATTTCTACCCCTTTTTTCCTACCCTTTAACCAGTAATGAATTCACAAGACTTCTCCCATGACAGCATAGTAACTTCAAAACACTTCTGTGAAGGACCTGGTCAAAAGTCTTTTGGAGACTTAGGTACAGCCTATGCTCAAGAGCATTCTTCAAAGAACCAATCTGTGAATTGTAACTTTCCTCTGCAAAAAGCAGATAAGTATGGTAGAAGGGGGGAGGCGTAGGGACAACTCTTTTTACTGAGTATATTACTTTTAGCCATGATTTCTACTAATTTAATTAATAGAGAAGCCCAATTTCCATAATTTGTGGTCCTTTTTACTAGATGCCTTTGGTATCCTTTTATAAGTTGACACCATATTTCCCACCTTCTGTTCCTCTAGAACAAACACGATCCAAGCAATACGTTATGTACACATCAGCAGTCCGTAAATTCTACAGTTGAATTATTTTAGAACTCTTGAAGAGAGTATAGTTTGGTTCAGCTAATGTGTTACTATACATTTATAATTAAAAGCTCATCTACTGACTCTTCAGTTTGAAACAGTACCTCTCGTTTATCCCTTAAAAAAAGAAGTCTCCAGTTCAAAATTCTGCTAAGCCTTATTTTCCTTTTGGGTTCCTGTTGCAAACCAGCATCTCTTGATTTTCTTCCTCACTATCTTTCTAGAGGTGCCATATATGGTTTTATATCAACTTGCTTGAGTTAATGCTTTCTTTGTTTTCCTTGTTTAGACACAACTCCCTTTTTTGAAGAATGTCCTTCTACTTTTAAATAACTTGCTTTACTCCATATTACTATCATCATTCTTAATACAGGCGGTATAAAGATGCCTTTAAATAAACTCCTTGCTATTCCTTCTGGCTGCTTCTTCCTTATGTCTTGTTTTTCTAAAAATAAAGGAAGTTTGCTTTTCTACATTTTCTCCTTTTTATAATGCAATTATTTATTTATTTATTTCTCAGTCTATAATATGTTGAATCTGAGTGTGTTGTGGTGATCAGTATTAAAGAGCTGTTCTTCAATAGTAAAATCTTGAAACAAGTTTTGTGCCCTGCTCAGGGCTAAATCTGTAACTGCTTCTCTTCTAGTGGATTTTTTTGTTCAAAGAACACTCATTTTGTTCAAAGAATACTAACTGGCTATGTTCAAAAATTTAGATTTGATGTCATAACCCCACTGCAGTATCTGCCCAGTCTAGAGACCAGTTAAGTAACTAATATCTCTCCATTTCCCAGGCTTTTCTGCCCTCATAATCCACTGCTACCAGCCAGCATGAGGTCAGTAATATAGTCCTATCCTATGCTTTCTGTTTAGTCATGAAATTTCATCCCAAAGGAATTATATAATGTCTGTTTGTCAGTTTTGGAGGTGCTACCAGTGTTTTTATAAGCTTTCACTTAAAGGATATTCTACCCTGTTTGAGCTTCTCCATTTACCAGCCTGTCCCCTGTCTTTTTGCTTAAAAGCTCTCTTCAGATTGTAATAGTTGTTAATTTCACCAAAACCAGCAATAGGCAGAATGAATCCAGAATGCTTAAAAAAAGAAGAACATGTTCTTACCTGGTAAACGAAAGACAAAATGGTCAGCTACTGACAGACAAAGTCTTTTTTTCCAGAGAAAGAGCCTAGATAAAAAGTAAAGGTAGTCTATAGGAATGGCTCCATGGTAATATATAAGAATGCCTGGTCCTTCTGGTAGGTTTTCCACACCATGAAGCTCATAACCTGTACGAGATGTAAAGCAAACCATTTACTGTCCTTTACTGAATGTCCTTCAGAGAGAGCTGTAAGAGCCTGAAGAGCAGCTTTTAAAAGAATTAAGTTCTAGAGGCACCTTTTGGTCAACAGCAAAGAAAAGGCCCCTCAAACACCACAGAATATCCTATCCAGTAAGCCAATCTGTGTATCAGTTAAATCACTAGATCAGACTTGAACCTGACACTTTCCCCAAGTGAATATACTAAGTTAATTATTGTCTATTATAACTTGTCCTGGTCCAAAGCATAATTAAAAAAAAAAAAAAATCAGTATACTAGTATGAAACAGCTTCATCAGGAGAATGAGAGACAAACAACCTGTCTGCATGCCTTCCTGAAACAGGAAGTATTAATTTCCATTCTGTGTCAGACAGAGTTAAAGTTTGGGAATGGGTGGCCTTCCAGGTAAGTGTTCAAGTTAGGAGCAGTTGGGTTGGGGACCCTGCCATTCAGATTTTACTGAAGAAAAAGTTGCCCTAGGTTATGTGTTTAAGTCCAAAGCAGAATCCATTACAATCCCAAAGGCAGATTCTCTCCACATGACAGTTATATGCATTTCATTTCACAAGATAAGGAATTTCCTGACAGGCACAGACTTCTATAAATCCCTTTCCTGGTTCTTCCTACATTTGATCTAAGCTGTAGGCATAGGCACAGCAGCCTAATGTATACAAAGGCTTGGAAAAGCCACAGCTTCTACCAAGCAAGCACTCAGTTCCACCTTGCCTGCCTTCATCTCCATCCCTGCTACAGCTCCCATCATGAGCCATTTGGGGAGACGGCCGGGGAGGGAGCAGGCAGAGTCCGAGGAAGAGCTAGAGAAGGTTTTATATTGCAGGCGGTTCAAAGATTGAGGGAAAAAGCTGTGAGGAAGGGTAGCAACACACAGAATAACATTTTATTCTTCATCATTAGGGCAGCAAAATTAAGTCGTGCTTATAGACTTAAACTACCTCTGTGGGAAGAACGGGTATGTAGCTTGGGGCTGAGGATTTTCCTAAGCAGGAGGGTGTGTTGAGGTGCCTGAAGGTTGAGTATAATGACATTGAATAATCAGATAACTTTTAAACTCTGCCGCAGTATAAATTTAAATGTGGTATCTAATTATTTATTTTCCATACAGCCGTTAAAGTTATTTTAAACTGTCATAACACAAAGTAGTTTTCTCCAACTAAAAATACACTAACATTTCCAGTTAGATGTTTTGTTTTGATTGTTCATTTAAGTGGGTTATGAACAGCTACTAAAATAAAAAAAAGAAATCATAAGTCTCCCTTGCAGTTAAGTTACTAGAACTAGCATGAACACTGCAGTCCACTGTGATACCATAAACAGAGAAGTGCATCTTCCTACTCACTTACAGAAATTTACCCTATATAATCTCATTTCTCCCTTTCATTCCATCTATTGTAAATTGCAGTCAGTCTTTGGGGCAGAAACTTTTGCGTTCTACACTACATGAAGTACAATAGATATCATTTCCTTGTACCCATTAGGAAGAAATCTAAAATTAAAACTTGGGTATATTTACTATCTACTGCAAGTCAAACCTTCAAACCATCATGCCATACTTACCATGCCATATTCTTGCATATATATCCCAGAAGCTTGCCACAGTTTTCCTTGCATTATCCCAAACATCACTCAAGGGATCTGCTTTTACCTCACTGTTCCTCTGATATATTAAAAGCAAAATATTAGTTAGGTAAATGAAAAAGAGGATTGTTAAAGGAACTATAAAAAAAACTAGTATTGCACTCATCATCAGTGAGAAGATGACCACATGAAAAAAATATTTCTCCAGGTACTCCACACCAGTCCATTCTTCCAGCATGTAAGCAAGGCAGCTTAGGTAGGTCATAGGTATCTGTCCTGAAGCACAGGATTCTGTTCTACCTATCATGTCCTGCATGAAAGAGAACAAAAACAGATCTGATTTCTATGATCATAGAAGCTACTTAATTTAGAAAAAAATCTTCACTGTAAATACACCTAGTGACTACTTTGGTATAGCATAGAGTCAAACATTTTATTCGTCTCTGTCATGCTAAGATAGCTGCTGGCAATTGCTATCCACTGTTGCCTATGAAGGCCGATTAGATTATCGTAAGTATTTATGGATCTGTTCTACACAGCAAGACAATAGGGACTCAGAGAATAAGTGGTACAGTCCAAAAGTACAGCAGGGAACAATGAAAGTAGGCTACACAGGTTGGAACACTCTTCTTCCCAGCAGACCAGAAAGGCAATTGAACATTGGGGATTTGAATAACTAAAAAGTTACCAGCTTCAGCAGAAAGACAGTTTTAGGTTAGACTTTTTGAGGATTCTAGAGGAAAACTAAGAGTCCATGCTAAATGGAATATATTTCAAAACCACTTACCAGTAAGATTTTTCTGTATATGTCTGCCTTACTTGTTAGGAACTTGGAAGAACATAAGTAATAAATACTTTCAGCAGAGTTAGCCAAAAACACTGATACCAAAAGTCTTGGCTTTGCTGATCCTCTTCAGAGAGTCCAAACTAGGTTTCTCATTCCCCTTAATTTGGTAGCTAGCAGGAAACGAGGGAAATGAACAAAAGAGTGAGCAACTGAGCTGGATGAAGAGCTAAATGGCAAGAACCTGAATAGCTGCTGCTCCATCCAGAGGGCTAGAGCTGGTTGGGACAGCATTCGCTACTGCTGGCAGCATTGTGAAGGGAAGCTCTACACCGCCACCCACTCACCCCCCCCACACAAACACACACTCTTCTTTCAGACTTTCCAGGCCTAGCAAAGGCCCATTAGGCTCCATGGGCCTAGCAATATTTTTGCCACATATGAAGCTACTTTGTCTATTCCTGTACCTGACTCTAGCTGCTTTACAACAAGTAATGGTGTCTCTAGAATGCAGCGGAATTCCAGTATCTCTTGCTTATTTTAAAATTCTTAAGCAAATTAACCAGAGATTTAAACACAACAATCATATACATTAATCCATAACTGAATACAGCTTTTATTTGGCTCACTCAGGTCACTGCTTGTTTAACAAGTAAATTTTTCTGGTCTAACTCCAGAACAAGTATAGGCAAGAGACAAATCACAACTGCCACAGTGCCCAGTATTTAAAGTAGAGCAAGTCCAAACAGATTTTTTCTGACTTTATATATTCAGCTGAGTATATCTGACATATATATATATAAGCAAACCTATTATTCACTAACAACTCTAATTCCTGTCTTTTTATTTTTCTTTTTTAAAGCCCTGGATAGAACATTGGAAGTGAATTGGTATAAAGGACAGCTCCGATACCACAGAACACTGTCTTGACTTTCAAAGGCACAGGATAGCTGTGCAGACAGGATGGCTTCCAACCCAAAGAAACCAAATAAAATAGCTGGAAGGATATTAAACTAGAAGTGCAAAGGAAGCAATCGTTGTATTAAATCAAACTCAGCAGGCAGCACACAAATGAAACCAATGCAGCAAAGACATTATGAGAATTAATACATAATTGTTTATAGACTGATTACAGGTGCCGGACTAAGATATAAGAGGATCTAGAAATTCTCACTGAAAAGAGACTATCAATAGCACAAATGAAACAAAAGGAATAGTCTATATCATTTGGATATTAAAATCTCTGCTTATAAGGTGTTTAAGAAGGATGAAGCTGATGGTGTGGCACTACTCTCTACTAAAGAGGTAATTAATTGTTACTGATAAGAGTAAGAACCACAAATCCTGAATGCTTGTGAAGCTTGCTTCTGCTGACAGGACCTAGGAGAAGGCAATGTTAAGGGCTTGCCTCAGGCTACTGAATCAGAAATACAGAACTGTACTTAAGAGTAACTCATTCAACCTGCAACGTAGGAAGAAGGAAGGGAGTGGATTTTGTGTTGTTATGGAGGCTTGGAACACATACTACAGCCAGCAGCAAAACTCAGAATTTCTTAAAATTACAGATAAGATTTCCACACGCTTAATAAATGTACCCATAATAAGGTAAATATTTTGAACCCCCTATGTGATGAGGGGATTAATGGCAATATATTGATCACTGATTGGAACCTGTTAATCAAGGGATCATATAATCTATCAACATTTTAAGATTAATATGTCCAGATATCTTATACTTAACATTCTTTAAAAAGCCAGCTGAAATTCCCGCTGGCCTCCTGACATTCATTTTTAATAACTCCTGAAAGACTTGAGAAAAATCCCAAAGACTGAGAGAGATGTAATATTATTCCAAAGTCCCCAAATGCAGGTAACATGCTGCAGGTCTCAGCAGACAGATAAATCACCAGCAAGATAACTTAAAAGTTGGTATGTGATGAATGTAACTGATGCCACTCATCATAATTTTGGGGGAAACTGATCTTGTAAACAAATGCACCGCCATTCTTTGAGGAAATTATAGAGGTTTAACAGCTTGTGCAGATGTCATATCCATACATTTTTAGTGGGGGCTTGTTAAAGGGTCACTTTAAGCCACATGCGAGCTGCCACTCAAAGGTGGAACGCACCCTTCCACCAGTCCCTGACCTGGAATACAGTTCTCACTGCATCTCAGTGCTGGCATAGCCAGACCTGGTACCAGCGGGACCAGCTAGCTCCCTGCTAACTGGATAACCACATAAATGTTGACACAAGCAAAGCCACTTTTGGGAACAGCCCAAACTTAAATTGGCCTATAGTGATTATGAAAGTACATTGCTAATGCCTCCTAATATTTTGATTAAAAAAATAAAGCTCTTTATAATGGAGCACATATAAAATGAATAATGTCATCAACTGGCATGACAAAAAAGTAACCATCAGCGGGGAATTCCCATCAAATGGGAGTTGTTTCTAAGTCCTACATTATTAAATATCTTCAGAACTTCCTCCTAAAATCAATGGTATGTTATACTAATTCCTCTTCCTCCATCATGATTTTTACATAGCATAAAACTACCTGTTGGATGGAAAATGCTACATTTAACCTTGTTTGCTCACAGACCTCAGTATAAAAGAACATCAGTTACTTATTCATTTCTGATTTTAAGTATGGACACACACAAAAAAAAGCTCTAGAAGAAAAAATTCAGTGAATTAATTGTCCAAAAGTAACGTTTAAAACCTATAAAAGGGGTATGAACAGTACTGATTTGACTAAGGACATGTGCAAGTAGTTGGGTACACATGGAGTGAGTTAACTCTACACCAACTAGCTAAGTGGGTGGGTGGGATGCAAGCTAACTCTACATCATTCCAATTAAATCCAAGCCAGAATGGAGAAAGAATAAATGATTGACTGAATAAGAAAAGTTAGAAGGAGCATGGATCTTACTGGTAGTTAGGATGCTCAGCTAGGTTACAGTTCCTACCCAATAGTTCTGTTGAACACTACCTCCAACATTTCGAAAGAAAAGAATGAGCCCTGATCAGATTTTGGACTGTATGACTTGAGTCCAATGTAGTAAATGCATTTCTCTGCAACTGTCAGCATAACATCAAAGGACTAGAACAGGATAGGACTTCTCTCTCTGACATGTTTTATTGCCTAGCTCTCCCCAGCCTCTTGTTGAGACCACAAACACAATTTTTAGGCATTCTTTTTACCAAACACTGTACAGAGAATTTATTACATAACTATTTGATTGCCTATTGCAAAGCTCTTAATAAGGACCTGCTTGATTATGCATTGAACGGAAATGTAAGAGTATTACTGCAACATGTCTACTCATAACTGTTTTGTTTTGCTCCAAGACTTGGAATTTTAAGTAGAAATTTCTCTCCTACTTTTATTAAATATGAGCCAAAAACATCTCCCATATTCTTCAATACTGAACATCCCAGAAAAGATTAACAGACAGGTATAATGTTTTGTGAAGAAATACTTTTTCAACTGTCTATATTTTTCTCATCTCATCTAGTGATGGACTTGAAGTCTCACTATTCTGAGTGATTTCATTTTCCTCTAGTTAACAACATCTATGTTGACATACAAGATGTTTGTTTTGGCTCCACCTATAAAGTATATCAAATTCCAGAGTAATAGCAGTATCTACAATGTAAAATTACAGGTGATGTCATAGAGAGAACTAATTACTCCCTATTTAAAGGGGAGCTCCCTTTCCAACAAAAGACTCTTGTACTACAGTCATTCAGATCCTGAGCTCTTGCTGAAGAAGCACTTGTTGATAAGGATAATCTTATCAGTAACCATTATAATCCCAGGAAATGGAAGAGCACTGACAAAACTGTCACAAGAGACCTATGGCAACAAAACAGCCATCTTTCAGCTTTGATTGAAGTGTGGGCAACCTTAGTCTTGATGCTCAACTGTTAGTTCTTGGCAAAATGTTTAGTAGAGCAGAGTAGGAACAGTAGTGTTAAGCAGCTGAAGACTTTTCTATACAGAATTTTGTGATACCTGCTTTCTTGTGCCATGCTCCTACTTTCTATTCTGTCAGCCTCAAGTGCTCTATTTCACAAGGGAAATAAGACAGCAGTTACAACTCTACATATTACCTGTCTTATGAACAGGACTCAGGCAAGAACTTATTCAAGCCTTCCTACCAGCTCTGCAAGAGGAAAATACAAAAATATGGTAAATGAATGTCTACTGAATAGCAAGATTTTGGCTACATAATTCAGATTTTTCCCCTCTCTTAAGAAATATCAGCTCTTTTACTGATGTTTAAATGGCCAAGGAGCTACAATATTTAAGCATAAGAAGACAATTTCAGTCCATACCCACTACAAGTTACTATGTTTATAATTTCAAAATATTATGACTGTAAAGACCTCTCATATCTACACTGGCAGCCTGGAGCCTAAGTAATACATGACTAGCTAATAGAAAAATGCCCTTTCACACATGTGTGACTTGGGGTAGGTCAATACAATTTAGTGTGCACACAGTTGACACCTTGTTAAAAATGTTATGTTTCCTTTATATATCACATAACATTTTGGAATCACAGAATGGCTGAGGTTGGAAGGGACCTCTGGAGATCAACTAGTCCAATCTCCCTGCTCAAGCAGGGACACCTCGAGCACATTGCCCAGGATTGTGATCAGACAACTTTTGAATATACATGGAGACTCCACAACCTCTGTGGGCAATGAATATTACTAACAATGTAAATGAAATTCTAACTGTGTGTTTTCCAGAACATTTTATACCAGTTCCACAAAAAATTACTCTTTTGCTGTCCTCCTACAGACACTTCACAGTTCTTGCCTACATAAATCCACAGATGCTTCTATGTTTTTACAACTTTCCCTACCTACATGCATTATCATCCTCCCCAAAACTGAAGGGTATATCCCCCTGAGGCAGCAAGTATTGCTCTGCAGTCAGTTAAAGTCCACAGTGCTGCTACTCTCAGTGCATATTCTATCTTTCCCACACACCAAGGCTATCTGATCTAGACTGTTGTTTCCCAATTATTCTCTTACTTTCTCAGAAAGTATCATTATTACTAAATTCTCATTCAAGTTTGATTCAACATAGGCAAATTAAGAACCATTACTGGTCAGGCAGCAATGCTGAAGTTTAGTTTCCAGAAATTTGGTAGATAGGAGCTAGAGGATTGTGTATGAGCAGCAGGATCCGTATTCTATCGCTATTTGGTCATGCCTATAATGCTCAGACACAAGTAGAACATAGTGCCAGACATCTACATTTCCTGCTTTTGTTCACCCGGAAACTTCATTACTGTGAAAATTCGCGATTTTTCCTTAATTTCTGCTTTTCGGGAGCCGTGACAAGTGACCATCGCGCAAGCCCAGCCCGCTCACAGGTACTACAGGTTCAATGTATCCGACACCTTGCTGTAAAAATAGGCTGTTTCGTCCACGCAGAGCGGAGCGGAGCTCCGGAGACGGCTGCCTCGAGCTCCGCACTCCACCCACAGGGATGCTCCGGCTCTCGCCCGGAAAAGGGGAGAAGCAAACCCTCCCCGGCAGAGCTCCCGTGGGGGCAAGCAGACCAAAGCGTGGCAAAACCTGCCCGCTCGGCAGCGGAGGCTGCGCGCTCCCCTCGGTGCGGCCTCGCCCGGCCCAGCCGCCCCCTCACCGCCACACCGACCCCTCTCCCGCCGCCGGGTGGGACGCCATGTCACCCCCGCCTCACGCTGCCCCACGGCGCCCCCCGGGCAGCCGGGCCGGGGCCTGCCCGCGCCCCACGGGGGAAGGCGCCCACAGGCTCCAGCAGCCTTTCTCACCTGCGCGCAACGGTGGCAGCAGTAAAAAGTACCCCGCGGTCCGGGCCCGGGCCCGGGATAAGAGCGCCGCCGCCCCCGCGCTGAGGCCCGAGGAGGCGGGGTCGCCTTGGGCAGCCCAAGTGGGTTCCGCGCCCACATCTCCATTTTTAACTCTTCAAAGATAAAAACGTCGGGACAGGAGCTGCTAGCCCCGCCCGGCGCCGCTAAATGGAGGCGCCGCTTCCCGCCGCGAGGGAACGGCAGGCGGGGGGCGGGGGGAAAGCAGCCCCAAGGGCATCGCCACCTGCCCTCAGTACCCCTCTGCCCTCACGTTAGCCCCCCCGCCATCTTCTCCGTCCCCCCATCGCTTCAGGACCCGCGTCGTCTCCTCAGCCCCCCTCTGCCCTCCCCCCGGCGCCCCCCGCGCGCTCCCCACGAGGGAGCAGCCGTTAACGGCCGCTGCCTCCCGCCCCCAGCGGCGGGGCGCTGCAGGGGCGCCGGCGGCAGCGGGAAGCCTCCCGCCCTGGGGGTGAAACTTGCTGTAGCTCCCGGGTTTCCTAAGGACCAGCCTGCAGGGAGGCTTGGCACGGGAACTGTAGGCTTAAGGGCACGCTGCCTGTTTAGCGGTAGCTAAGGATGGAGGGAAAGTCTGCGGCTTAGCCCGGAGTGATGAGGCAGGGCTGCCCGTGCGACTGCTGGGTTATTACAGGCGGTTTAGCAAATACAGGGAGATGGGATTTAAAACGGCTGCAGGTGACAGGATTCAGTGTTCGCATGAATTACCCTGAAGGCTGTGTCCCGGGTCACAAGCAACCAGTATCCGCTCTCTGCCTGAGACAGAAGTCTTCCAGTGACATACCTCCACTGTCGATTCGCGTTTTACGTGGATGAAGAAAGCTTTCACACAGTGCCTTGGCTGTTGAATTGAGAATGTCCAACGGCTTGGAGAGGGAAAGAAACTTAATAAAAAGCTTAGAAGAACAAGATGTCACACTAAGGCTGCAATTAAATAGAATAAGGCTAAATTAAATAGAGGAAACCTGAAACAAACCCTTATGTTTTACTATTAGTCAGTATACAGCTAATGTTACAGATGTCATATTTGGCCAGATAAGACCAATAGGTACTGATTTTTAAGTTCAGAAAAGGATTAATCTGGCCTGTTTCAGACAGGTAATAGAATTTCATCCATTTGATTTGATACTGAACAAGAATGGGGTAATAATGATTTGCAAATGAAGAAGAGAGGAAGTAGAACCTAATTTCCCAAGTGCACACCAGAAAAAAAAATCTATATATGATTAGAGACACCTTTTTAAGAATTAAAAGGCCTTTAAGAGTGAATTTGGAGTTATTTCTTCCAGGATAGAACATGTTGATTTAAGACTGAAATGGGTCCTGAGGCAAGGTAGAGGGTCTACCGACACTTGTTCACGGTGTGACACTGCTATAGTGCTTTAAGATTGATTGTTCCAAACTTGAAGATGCTCAGGGGATTGAGCAAGCATAGTCAATGATGCTGTAAGGAAGATTTCGAATGGTTGCCCAGTAGGACTTGTTATCAAAGAGGATTCTTCAACAGACTTTCCCTCCAAACACTGAGAGTATTTGATTCAGCTGACACAAGTAAATTGGCTTGCCCCTGTTCTTCAGAAGATGCAGAGAATAATAAGCATTGCTTCAACCTGAGCATCTCCTCTTATGTCTGTGCTCATCCCAGGACAGAGCTGAGCTGCTGCCCCTGCCTGAGTCCCATGAGACAGAAGGGTAGGGAGGCAGGACATTTCTTCCTGCACATGTGTAGTGCTGTAGCTGTAGCTCAGGGAAAGTGCTCACAGACCTGGGATCTGGATACCACTGATAAGCTCTTCTGCTGACTTCTGGCTTTTGTGAGTCAAGATTAATTTGTTCAGTAAGAGTTTTTCTAGTGAAGGAAGACATTTCATAGACTTGATATTTCTTCCCTAGTGTGAAGCAGCAAAATCATTGTATAAGCATATTTGCTAGTAGAGAAATTAATAGAATGCAGGAATAGAGTATTTAAAATATGACAAAAGCAGATTTATGTGATCACTGCAGATAGAAAAGGGATTGTACATAACGTTTACTGACCAACACCAAATCAAGGTGACAGTAAGTATTTGTATACTATCATTCAAAGAATATGGGTAGAAATGAAGGAACTAAAACTACTACTGAAAAACAGAAGTATAGTGAAATAGTAAGCATAAAATATAATTGGAATAAAGGTTAGTGGATAGCATAGTGTGATAAAATGGAATTGCATTGCCATCTTTGCTTTTTCTTATTTTCTTTACAATCAACTTGAAGAAAAGTTGTGTGAGGCTTTTCCAGAGTGGTTTTAGGAATCTGGTATGGGCCTCCAGCAGCAGATTTGAATGTGAATGAATATTTCTAATGATGGATAATATTACTCTGATGAATTTATGACATTACACAAAATTAAAATTTAGGAATTTGAATTTCAGGATGTGAGGAGATTGTGTTTGATCTGTATTGAAGTTAAAGAGATGGAAAATGTCAACACTTGGGAATTTCTAGATCAAATAAGAGGCAAAAATATTAGAAAGAAGATTCCAAAATAATTACAGAAACATCTAGTGTACAGTGTGTATTATCATGAGTATAAAGCTCCTAAGAGAATTGGAGAAAAACAAACTGGTTGGTAAAATAAACTGTGTCTTGGAAATTAGGAGGATATGTGAAACAATGAAAAAAAAATAGCCAAGATTTTTTACCTTCAGATATAAACAAAAGGAGCAACCAATGAAGGTAAGATAGGAATTAAGAATGAATATGGGTGAAGAAGTATTTTGCTCTAATTTTCAATAAGGCACTGAAACAGGGCATAGGCAGATTAATAGTAAGGACGAAGGAGTAGAAATTACAAAGATGGAAGCAAAAGCCAATGTACACAAATTGTAAGTAGGACAGAACCGGGTAGTTTTCTCAATCTGTATCAGAACAGTGTCTAGCAGATGGAATTGCAGGCCCAACAGTAAGGACTTTTTAGTAACTTTGTGAAGTTGAGATTATCAGATAGCTAAAGAATAGCAAATTTAGCACCTATATCTAAGAAAATCAAAAGAGAATTATGTTTCAGGCCAACGTATATTAAGAAAATAATAATTCAAGATGTGGAGAAAAATAGTAAACTCATGTTTCAGTCTCTAATTGTAAATCCTGCCAGGCTAAAGTGATCTTTTTTAGACAAAATAATTTTGCTAAAAGAGGAAGGAAACTAGGTCTCTTCTATCTGAATTTCAGTAAAGTTTTTCATACATGATCTTTTAGCAAATTGAATGTTTTTAATTTGCATTAAAAATGGCCAAAGATGTTGCGCTGAAAGAATGTGTTAGAGATGGTGTTCCTCATTAATTAATCTTATAAATAAAAAGATTAAGTGATTTCAGCAGCATAAAAAGAGTGCACTAGTGACATTTGCTTGTGACAAGTTTTGGAGGCATTGTCAATACAAACAAGAACTGTAGTATTCTCTGGGAAGAAGAATGATCTTGAGGATTAAATAGTGGAAACAGTTATTTTAGGAATAACTGCTGGAAATGCCATAGTTTAGAGTATAATGATGTATGCCGTAAGTTTGAAACTTATCAGCTGGATACAGATGAAGAGAAGACTGGACTATACAAATTACAGAGTGACAGAGCTACCGATTGGATGAGACCATGAAAAAGATAAGTGTAACCTTAGGGTTTATCTGACAAGAATTTCTGGTAGGATTAGTGAAGTGTAAAGGCATTACTGAGATCTGCTCTGAAATATTATATTTAATTCTAATTCCCTCTTGTTTATGAAGATTAGTTTAAATTGAAACAAGTACTGAGAAGAGTCCAAAGGATGACAGGGATATAGAAACTTGTCATAGGAGAAAAGACAGAGGCACTTGGCTTTTTCTTTAGCCTAGCAAAATTAAATTTCAAGCAGGATGTAATTGCTGCCTTTAAATAATTTTGGGGGTAAGCAGGGAGAAAAGTAATTCAGGTCAACTGAAGCCCAACATAAACGCATACTAATAATCAGTCTACAAATTTAACAAGTTTTATATTCAGATAAGTTTTCTAGCAGGAAAAAGAGAAAGAGTGAGGTTCTGAAGCTATTTTCAATAGAAGTTACAGAGGTTTTGTTACTGTTTGTGAGCTGAAGCAATCAAATAGATTATAGAAGGTCGGAGGTCCCTGTTGCTTGTACAACACTGGAGATGAGCTGCTGTCAGAGTTCACTTTCGCTGAATATACTTCTGGCAGAAAGTGGAACAGATGATTACCATAAAGTGACAGTTTGGTTTTGAAGGCTAGAAAGTTTTATCTGAAAAATACCAATTACTTGTTGCTGTTTCAAAAAAGTGTCTCAGTCTTGCCTTCTAATACTTGCTTATACATGCATTCCAGGACTTAGACAGGGCTGGCAATTGCCACTGACCCTATTCTGGAGCAAGCGATGGCTTTTGTGTGTTCTTAGGACTGTATCTCATTGCAGCCAGTAATGTCATAGAGTGATCAGAAGAGAAGAATGTTTGGAGGTCTTAAATCTGGACAAGCTGAATGTGAACCCATTGTTTTTCCTTCAGAATTGACATTCTAGAGAAGTCGATCTCTAGGTGCTAAAAGATGAGGTCTGGATTGTACCACAGCTGTAGCATTGATTTCAGGCAGTCTCCAAGGCAGTCTCCAGTACAGTAGAGGTAGGAGTTGAGACAAAGAATAATTATTTGTATTTTCTGGAAGAGATGCTTCACTGATGAAGATAAAGAAAAAGGTACAGATAAAGAAAAGGATACTACTTTTTCTTCAGATCCTGAAGGAAAGATCCTCCAATACCATTCCTGGAAAGCTGTTAGATGGACTGAAATTGTTAGCAGTGGGTGGAGTGAGGAACTTCATTGGTCAGGCAGGGGAAAATGGACATTACGTATGAGATCCTATTCTCTTTTTGTCTGTGTAAAATGGGCAGAATCAAACCAAACTCTGAGGGCTCAGCCTGTCCTGAAGGAAAACAGAAAATAGCTCGAGATTAAAATTTTGTGATCTAGCCACTAACTCAGTTCATTTGCCCTGAAGCAGAAGTTGTTGACCTGAGCAACAATGGTCAGCTTGGCATGCCAAGCACTTATTCCTAGCTCCAAAGAGAGCCCTCCCCATTTCTTTTTTAAAGCCTCAATCCCCTTCTTGTTCCCCTTCAAAACTGTTATTCTTGACCAGCTGTTTCCAGGTTCAATCTCTAACTCTTCTAGCAGACACTGCAGCTTTTGCCCCCTTCAGGGTGGAGACATTCTGAAGAGTGATGTTGTGACCATGGTCACCTCCCTCTTGAAAAAAATCCTTCAGACTGCTTCCCTCATCACTGCCAGATGCTGCTCTGAGTATGGCCTTATTAGATTAGACACCTTGCCTGTACATAGCTTTGCACCATTTATACCATAGCTGGACTACAGTCAGGACTGAAGTCTCCACTTTCAGAGTGCTCCACTTGGTGGTCTACAGAATGACTCCACTGCCCCTGAATGATTTTGCACCACTATAAGCATTATAAAGTGTATTTGCCATCAAAACCTAAAATAAACCTAATACAGTTCAGGTCCTGGCTGTCAAGAAGTTGGGCAGCCTTGCTCTAGTTATTACTTCACTTAGATAATGTAATAATAGCATTCCTTCTACTGCAAGCAGTTGAGTGGGTGTATATGGAGCAATTGCCTAAGTGGATAGAATTCGCACAGATGGAAATGAGGTAGGTGAGCTGTAATATCGAGTGTGGGTGACCTTCCTCCTTTATCCACCCTTTCAGCCTGCCCACACAGGATGTACACACCAAACACGACAGAGTTCTGAATAGTTAAAGGACTGCAAAATGTTACAGGAGAATTTTGCTGAATGGATCCATCTAGGATGCTTTATGTTTCAGGAATTTTTGAGGAAAGTGCTTAGCAAGTCATTCATTGACTTTTTTTTCCCATCATCTTCTCACTGATTATCAAATCATTTTCATTTGGATATTTATGAAATTTTAACTTTAAATAGTCTGCCTAAAATGAAAGCTTGATAATGTTTTTCTGCATCATTAAGAAAAGACTATGTGATACTATAATCTTGACTAACCCTCAGCAGAAAGAAAAGGTTAAAAAGCCTATTTGAGTTTGTGGAGAATCTGAATGTTCAAGATCACATTTTTTGACAGCGGAATATATTCAAAGGTAATTGAGAATATATTGTAACTTCTTTTCAGATTGCAGTAGTATTACATTCTTAAATAAAACCAAAAAACCACAGTCTAAATTGTAAGAAACCTCACTTTTAGGTTGATGAGAATTCAGAGCTGTAGTTAAATTTCTTACTCAGGCGGTTCTCCCTATAATGTAAATAAAGTATAATATATTAATACCTGTATAACATGTTTGGTCCAGTGTCATTAAGACATTTGAGCAGTTTATTCTGTAAGCTAGCCTTTCACAAAGAAAGTTGCAAAGCATTTTAGCTATTTTATATTTTTGCATATTTGAGGCCTGGATCTACTATCACTAATAGGCTGGACTTTCCTGCCTCTAGTCCTGGTAAGACAAAGAACTGAATGCAACCATATTTCAACTACAACAGGGCAGAGGCAGTGATCTGTGCTAAAACTCCTCACAAAAAAATGTATCGCACATTCCTTCTGTTCATGGAAATAGAGGGGCAACCTTCTGTGACCAGAACAGAGAGGCAGTTGTCACAGAATGATAGAGGAGAGGACTGGAAGGGATCTCAAGAGGTGATCAAGTCCCTCCTCTTACTTGAGGCAGTGCCTACTATATCTGTGTCCTCACTGATGTTTATCTACTCCAGTCTAAAAAGAAATCTAGTGGTAGAGGTTACCCTGCAATACTGTAAGATTATTATTATTATTATTTTGTTATGACTTCTGTAAAACAAACAGATATTTCATAAGGCAGAGGGTTGGTCTTCTGGGAGGGATTTGAAAGACAAAGAATTAAAGGCATCTTAATATTCCATTAAAATTAGTAGTAATCACAGGTAAACATCCATTTTCCTTGTTACAATTTTACATATTCAATTGCTGGCACATGAAAAAAAAAGTTAGGAGCTCTTCATGAGTATGTAAAATGGAGTGGTCTTTACAATAAAACAATAATAAATCATGCTTTCAATTAATGATATTAATTGAAATGATATTACAATGATATTAACTGACAAAGAATCTGAAAAATGGAAGAAATATTTTAGTAATAAGAAAATGAATCCAGGCCATCAAACTTTCTTAATTACACTGCTTTTAAACAATTTTTCTCCCCTGCTTGTCCTTCAATCCCCCTTTCCTTTAAGAAAACATACCCAAGTCCTTCTTGAACTGAGTTTTGTACTATTCTTTTTTTGTCAATTTGTAGATTTTCAGTGATCAGCCACACTTTGTACCTGATCAAACCTATGATTTTCAAGTCCTCACTGACACGTAAGGAATTAAGTTGCTGATTTACAACAATGTGACTTTATTTTGTCTTAGCAACCAGTTCTGCTGGCAACTAAGGTTGCACTTAGAGCTGCAATAGCTACTAATAAAAACTGTTTTTTTTTAAATCAACCCAATATGTTTCTAAAACAAAAAGAGCCACCCATGAAGCAGGAAGTACTCTTTTTGTACAGACATGTTTCAGAGTAAAAACTGAATTTAGCAGACGTGTTGTAATGTGTTAAACCAAACTGCATTCATTTTACTTCATTCACTATGCGAAAGTTCTTTCTAATGACAGAACAGGTTCAAGGAAAGATCCTTGATTCTCATTCATGTTTGATCTCATTTTATGCTACTCTAGCAGTGTGAAGACAGCTGAAAAGCTACTTATTATCCATTTATCTCCAGGGCTTCTTCACAATGTTGGAGAAGGGTGTGGAAGAGGTATTCTATAAAAAATATGCAGTTCATATATGTATATATTTATGTAACTACTTTCATTTTTAGTCTATGTATTGTATCTTCACACAAATTGTTCATTCACATAGCTACCATGTAAATGTGCCTATGCTCAGTCACTCAGGATCAAGTAATTTGAATCATTGCAGTATTTTGAGCGTTTTCCAAGCTCAGTGCATGAGTATGCAGGGCAGTATGCAGATCTCAAGCTATCTTATTTCTCAGCCACCATCTTGACTGCCCGATGGAGACAGTGATCCATCTTAATAACATACAAGTTTTCTTCTTTCTTCAGCTCTTCTTTAGATCCCAGACTCTTCAGTGTAAATTCTTAGGCAGATTTTTTTTACTTTGGGAAATACAAAAACTTTATTTTGCCTTTTCTATTCATGTTTCATCACTGCTTCTATCTGAGATATGTAGGGGATAATGTCCCCCATAACACAATCTACGTCTACCTTGTTACAGACAAAATCTTTTGATTTACCTATGTAATGAATGTGAAAGTCACATTTGCAACTGTTTTTCCCTCTTACCTAAATAATAGCCATTAGGGATATGAATCTAAGTTTCAGGAGCTTCTTTTTTAAAAAGGCCGTGAGATTTTCATCTGGTCCAGCTAGGCACAAGTGTATGATCTCTACAGTGAACTGTTCAACGAGCACTTTGACCTTGGTGCCATTTCAGTCTTTCCTCCCAGTCCCTTGCAGGCTTTCCAGGCCTACAAAGGATTGCTTAACTGAGACCTGCATTCAGGAAGTCCTGCTTTCCCTCACCATTCTAGCCCGAATGTTCTGATATCTCTTGCCTCCATATGATTTCTGAAAAGGCACATGACATAGTTGAACCATGACTCATGGTGCCAATCCTATCATCAGTGGCTCCAGTTCCTTATGGTAACATCACCCTGGAAAGGTGATGGAGCAGCTCATCCTGGAAGCCATCTCCACACATGTGGAGGAAAAGAAGGTGATCAGGAGTAGTCAGCATGGCTTCACCAAGGGGAAATCATGCCTAACCAATCTGATAGCCTTCTAGGATGGAATGACTGGCTGGGTAGATGAGGGGAGAGCAGTGG
>NW_020450786.1:425847-458400 GCF_003343035.1 Apteryx rowi
CAATGGGCACAAACTGAAACACAGACACTTCCATCTTAACATGAGGAAAAACTTTTTCACTGTGAGGGTGACAGAGCACTGGAACAGGTTGCCCAGAGAGGTGGTGGAGTCTCCTTCTCTGGAGATATTCAAAACGCGCCTGGATGCAATCCTGTGCAATGTGCTCTAGGTGACCCTGCTTGGGCAGGGGGGTTGGACTAGATGATCTCCAGAGGTCCCTTCCAACCTCAGTGATTCTGTGATTCTGTGATTCAAGAAAAAGCTCCAAAAGCATTTCTTCTCACTTTCCCCTTCATCACCTGTGGAAAAAACTTCAAGTCCTTTAACCCCTTCAGCACAGGCTCTGCATCTGCAGTTCCATTGACTGGTGCCGAGTTCATATCAGGCTTCAACCTAGGATTTTCTAACTGCTTAGCACTGAGAGTTCTTCTAAGGTTTTCTGTTAAGCCTAACTCTCTTCCTCCAGCTGCTGAGGTTCTTAATCAGTGCCATCCCACTATGGGGCCAAAACAAAAATGTTTGTTCCCATCAGAAATCTCCTTGCTGATGGGACCATTCTCCGTTGGAATAATGGAGATAAATCAAAGGCATATGCAACCTGTATTTTCAGTTGTCTTCAATACACCAGACTACTCTCATTCTTTCTTTTTAAAAAAGGAAGAAAGATTTCACTTTCAGATGAGGAATCCTGCTGGCAAGGTTTGCTTACCCTACTGGTCTTCAGGTCTTCAAGTCTTAAGGACTATTAGGGAGATGAGTTTCATTCCCCTATTTACAGGGACACTGAGACACCTGTTGTCTGTCCTTGAATCTCCCAATATGTTGTTGTATACCATGATCAGAATTGCACTTGATAATTTACCATGTATAATCCTAAAGATTTTATTCTGGATGAAACAGAAATAGAAAAAGAAAAACAATTAAGTGGTTTTCAGATGAAAACCCACTTTATCAGTGAGAAATCCTTGGAATTTGTCTTTTCTTCACAATTTACTAACAGAGAATTCTGTGATTCTCTTCCATCCCAATCTATGGATGCTCAACTTCATGGCTCACGTAATTGTTGATCTGCATTTCTAGAACATGCTTTTTCTTTCTTTGTGAAAAAGGTACTCACTAGCAATAAAAAGTGGTTCCATGAAACTCATTCGACAAAGTAAACAAGATTATCAGTTGTTGGACCTTTCTTTCTGCTGAAATTTTTTTTTAGTCATCCTGAACTCTCTGTTAGAATTGAAGGAGTCTAGCCATTTTGTTAGTTCAATGAAGATTCATCTGATAGCTAACTTGAATCACTGCATGACATTTCAATATTTCCACATCCAGTTGTTCTCAGCTTTTTTTAAGGGCTAGGCCAGTTGTTCTGCTCTGTAAAAGACTGTCACCTAGAAAGACCTGGTTTTGGTGTTCACAATCTTCCTGGATCCATCTTTTGAGCCCCCAGAAACTTATTCGTCATTGCATCTATTCAGGAAGGTATTTTTCCCAATGATAATATCTGCCATGATGCCGGAAGAAATCAAAGCCAACGTGGCTGTTTCTCCAAATGTAATATTCTTTTTTGGTTGGGTATCTCTGAGAAAAAAATGTCCCCAAAGCAATTTTCAAGTTCAATCAGAGAATTAAATTATGTGTGCTCTTCCCTAAATCTCACAACTCTGAGGCTGAGGTGTATGCTGTAGATGTCAAGAGGGACATCTCTTATTACCTCCTCAGTCCTAGTTCTTTCATATAGTCTGTGAGGCTGATCACATTAGCAGCCAAGGAATTCAAGAGTACAGCAATCTTCACACTGAGAGAGTTTAAGTACATAATAGATTGTATCAAGGCTTGTTATGAGATTCCAACAGTGGAACTACCCTCCATCATCAGAGCCCATTCCAGCAAAGTTCAAGATGTATCTTCGGCCTTAGTAAGAAACAGCTGTATCTTTCCACTCCCACCTTGCCCATGTCCCATCTGTAACTCCCTTCATACCTCTGCCTAACTACTGTGCCATTACTGAAGCCTCCAGGAAGATTTTGAGAAGTGGTAAAGGCTTCCAAATTCTCTGTCTGAAGTAACTGTGAACAGACTCCTTAAGGTCATGCACTAAATTAGTATGCATATAAACAACCACTTGAAGGTAAAATAAGAAAGTGACTTCCCCCAGCTGGAGTCCTTTGAAATGTATTGCCTGTGTGGATATTTACTTCTTACCATCCTTCCTTTCTCCTCTAGAATCGTACTGAGAATGCTAATTTTGGCATTCTGACACTGGGAGAGAGACTAATTGATGCCAGACGTTTTCTGTCCCACGTGCTCATGCATTGAGCATGAGGGGGACAGGAGGGAGCATGACCTACATACTTACTGTAGGGTTAAAAATCTTCAACCTCTAAAGACTGGGCATGCTAGAGTGCAAATATCCATATGGATAGCGCATCTCAAAGAACTCCAGATACTTTCCTATTGAGAATCTCAAGAGTTGGCATAATGTGTCTAGTTCTCAATGCAGTAGCAGCTTTGATACAGAATGTGGCCTCAGGACTGTCTCATGTTAGAAATAATCCTATCTTGTGGGCCTCCAACAGACAGGGAGAGGCTTGTTAGTCCCTAAGGAGTGAAATAATTCTGGTGGACAATTATAAAAATATCTATATCTTTTTAACTACTCTGTTATTATCTGTAATTGTTAGGTAAAGTATGAGTCCTAAATAGTGCACTCCCTGATGACGTGGTCATAGTATTACAGATATCGTCTTGAATTCTTTCAGTTGCTGCTCTAGGCCTTGTGACTGTCTTCTGTGAATCAGACCTACAGCTGAGATCATTCTTTTTTCCAGCCATCAAGGTTACTGGTTATCCACATAACTTCAAACATAATAATGAAAGTCACAAAAAAAATACTATTACTTCTTGTAAATTGTCTTTACTGCTGTTGTTCACATACAATAAACAAAAAATAATTGACATTTTTGCCACTTATATTTGAGAACAAGTAATTGAAGTAATTAATCAAATAATGCCTGAAAAATATATTCTTTTGGATTTCTTGAATCAAGATAAATACATACAAAAATATATTTCCATATTACTTAAAGCTATTCTTAAAAATACAGGATATTTACTGAGAAGTCTGAAAGTTAAGCTCATTTGTCATTGCACTGATGTTGTCTGCAACAACATGAGATATAGATACATACATACATTCATACATATATAGACAGGCAGACTAATTAAGGGAGTTTCAGAAGTCCTGCTTTATAGTAACATAGTCACAAAGACCCCTACAAAATATTCTTGTCTCCTATATGCTGTGGAGTGTCAGAACAGTATCCCTGCCTAAATCATTCACCCAAGAGACAATTCTGCTAAAAGTGCAGCTGAGAGCAGCTGATAAGAAAGAAGAAAAGGTTTTGCTTAGATTTCTGTTTTGTTAGTTTTCTTGCACATGCGATGCCTCCGTGAAACAGCCTTTCTGACCATCACAAATGTGGCTGGAATGAGAGGCTGTCCAAGGTCAGAGACTCCTTTGAGATTCAAGCTCCTCCTGTATCCTGGTCAAAATTTACCAGGATCATTAAAGTAAAAGTGAGAGAACAAACCAATAACTGATTTCACATCTATGGGTCAAGACCAAAGGTTTGGCTGAGCCAAACCATCTTTGAAACCAGTAGGAATTTCATCTACCTAGACATTATAGGTCTTAGAACTGATATTAAAATCATACTTTGTAAACAGTGTAATCAAGGTTATAACAAATAATTGACTCTTCCCCTAATACCACCCAGATGTGGAAATACTATTATTAATCATCCTGGGTAGAGCAGTGCCTGTAAATAAAGTTGCATAACAGTTGCCATTACATAGAGCCTTTCTCCATCACATCAATATTTTTCTTTTTTTTTTAATAACTGGATACAGACTGAGCTTTTGGGTTTTGCTCTTTTTTAAAAAGAGCTTCAGAAAAAAATATCTAATTAAAAATAAAATTTTAGAATAGCAATAGTGACACTAAAACCAAAAGTGTTTTAAATAGTTCTAGCTTGTCTCTGGTTTGGACAAAGAAACAACAAATATAATAGGGAGAGAGTATCTAGACTGTAAATATGTTTTTACTGATTTTACTTGTTTGGTAAACATTGTCTGAATTATTAGGTGCTTTTTTTTAAAAAGACTTTGATATATAGTCTTATACATTCTTGAGATTTTAAACTGAAGATCTCTTAACATGCCATTGGCACTTCATATTTGAATGTTAGTTCAGCATAAATTCTTATTTAGAAATCAGTCTCTCACTCTAAAGTTGATTCTGCACATTTTTCTCATTCAAGATCTCAATTAACTCCTTTGGATTAGGGTCTGAAAGCTTAGGTTAGGCTGGAAAAGAGACAAATGTTTCTAAAGGTGAACTCCACAGAATGAAAGAGACATCAGTCATAAGGTAAATATTAAGCCTGTGTCTTAAATAATGCATCTACACCCTCAAGCCCCAAATAGTAAATGAGTCGTATGCGAGGAAAAATTACATCATGTTCATCTACAAAACAAAGCAGCTAATGTTGCAATAGTCATTTTAAGATTAGCAATTTGTGACTTTGCATTAGCAAATCTTAATCCCATTTTTAATTAGTGCTTGTTCATATAAATTTTTGTAAATCATATAAAACCAGATTAGAAGGTCCTAAGTGTTTTACACACGTAACACACACAAAACAGGCTTCTGAAAAAATTTGTGTAAGAGAATAACGTCTCATCTTTCTTATTCTGAAGATTTTTAGGGCACATATGTAGGTATGCATGCAGGACACTTTCATACCTTAATTGTTAATATCCATCAGCTGGAGAGTTCCATTATAGATGTATTTCCCTCTATGTAATGGTGGGAGTTGAATAATATGTTGAAATAATCTGTTGAAATTCCATGAGAGTAGATTTATTTTAATATAAGAGATAATCATTTCATATTCCACTCCTCCTATTTGTTAATTAGTATTTTCTTTTCCTCATTTTACACAAAATTATTCCCACTCATTTAAAAAAGACATTAAGTATCTAGAGTTAAAGGCCTGGAATCAGACTCAGAAAAGGCAGCCTGGCTTATGTTTAAAGCTGCAGAAAGCAGTAAGATGGTTACTCCCAGCATAAATGGAGACTTTGAGGGAGGTTAGAGCCAATTTCTGAAAGGATTCATTAGAATAAACCAACTGGACATCTTGTAGGTTGAAGATTCCTGTCCTATTGACATATTGTTTTTACTGGGCAAAATTTAAAGAAGTTATGTCCTTCAAGCATTTCTAAAAATTCTGCATACAGTGATAACTCCTACTTTTCCCAGCTGGTTAGGTAAAGTAATCTTACATTTGGAGTGTAGAATGTCTTCTTCACCTCTGACTTTGTGTGCCATATAGCTACATAAATTCATTAAGAAGATTTTGAAAAAAATTCTCACATATAACAAAGATGGTCTGAGACATTGAAAAGCGTTGGTCACTGAGACTCCTAGTCTCCTGATCTCAGAATATCCACCCTATTATCATCTGCCTAAATTAACACACGATTTCCTAATTCTAAGCAGGTTCACATAAAATTCAGTGGAATTTCTGTGAAAAACTGAAATATCATGTAGATTTATAGTACAACTCAGAGACCTGAGAGATCTTGTCCGTCTCTGCTCTAAAGGAAGTTCAGCCATCTCTGATTATCTCTGCCTGACACTCATTTCAGATTTTAAATAAAAATATCAGCAACATGCCATCCAGAGAGAATGGGACTCAGTCCCGTGAATTCCCCCTATAAGACATAGGGTCTGCCACTAGAACCCATTATCTGGGAGTGTTTCCCTATCCATATATTCCCTGGCCTTCAGTTTTCTTGCTTACGGCCTGTAAAGTTCTTCAGACAATCCCAGAATCATGGCTGACATGATCTTCTCTGCCTAAATATATTTAGGCTTCAATTAGTAAAAGTGCACTTTTAAATTTATTCTTTGACCACCATTTCTGTGGTGACTTCACAGATTTTTCTGACAGTTGAATTGAAATTTGCTTGTAATTTCCTAATTAATTTCATAGCCATACTTAGACCTAATAAAAAGAGTTGTGCTGCTTCTTCTCTTCCCCAAAATGCATCTAAAATCCTGTGACATGATAAAAGGCAAATGTCCTTTTTTTCTCAGGTTCTTCATAGAAACTGAGAAATCCATTATTAGGTTTTTAGGTGCTTTTTAGGTTATAAGTTAATTTTTAGGTGCTTTTTAAAACCCATTCTCTTGGCTATCAACACATCATTTATTTTCTTTATTGAAGTTTTTCAAATGCAAACTCCCTTCTTTAACATAACTATCATGACTGTCTATATTTCAGATTTTTATTAGCCTGAAGTGTCTCTGAATATCAATTTTTAATACAGTATTTGTAGGCACGTTTTTTGGTGTTTGAAGTACTATGCAAGTTACCGTGTTTTATTGTAACTGATTCTATTTTAGAATTGTTTTCAATGCATAAGTGTGATCTGGAAGTGATGACGTCAGCAGGTGCTATCGTAGTACAAAGCCATCCCTTCCTCGGTGTACTGCCTTATAGTTATTTATTTTGTGTACTTGCATCTTACTTTTCTGCTTTTGTTTTTTGTTTAAAGTTTTCTTCATATCTTATAATTGTGTATTTTTCCTAAGTTATTTCAGCTAGGTGGTATTCAGTTCCTGAGATGTGCGTTAGAACAAGAACAGGCTGTGAGGATTCTCTCCTTCTCTCATTAAAGTTTTGCTTTCACCCAGATCCACTAAGTGGCAAGACACTGGTCTCAGTCCTTGCATTCCTAGAAAGTAATAATTACACCAGAAGGACAGTGGTATTAGCCTCTGCAAAAGGGACTCCTTACACTCTCAAAGAGTATAGTCCTGCAGATCTCCAAATATATTTTATGGAAGGCCATGGCTACAATGCATTCATGGTCGATAACAAAGATTTTCCTTTTATTTTGTCACCCTGAGATCATGAGAGTTTCTCGGACAAGGTTTCTTCTTGATAAAGTAGCAGCTGTTGGACTGATCTTACATCTCTGTTGATACATCAGTAAAAGAGAGACTGAGTGAATGGTCACATTGCACAAGGCTACTTCTCCTATGTGTTATTTATTGTCAGAAGTGTAAAACTCAGTTCCCTCAGTTATCACAAACTAAGTCTGGATTGCATTGTTACCGTTTTTGATGAACTGCAGTTCCAGAACCTCTTTTAAATTTCCTATAAATTCACATCCTTACTCCTCACACTATCATTTTTCTTTAGCCATTATGATCAGGAGTAAGATTAACTTCTGTTTAAAATATCTTTTAAGTTCTGTAGCCATTACTTCAAGCCAATATTGGTACAATGTGATGTTTTCATACACAGCTCTGCTTTCTTTTCCTTTTCTGCTTGTAAAACACTATTTTGATTCATAAATTCTCTCTTCCTTGTAATTTAATGATAAAGAATTTAATGATATTTGTTATTGTCTTTTTTCCTCTCCTTGGTAAATGGCATTAAAAGTTAATTGCTGAGTAAAATGAGTAAAAGCAGACACAGACAAGTTACTCAGGAGTACAGATAACAACCATTCCATCTGTCACACGAACAGGCCAAATCAGGGTTTTGAACAAGTAAAGCAAAACATAAAAAGCAACAAGTAATTTTATTCGTTTAAAAATGTGATTTTTCACATTTGGCAGAGTCTGATCCGGATGATATTTTTTTCGGCTCAAAGAATGCATGTAACCTGAGCAGTAATAGCTTGTACTTCCTTGGTTGTGCTTTCTTTCCATATTTTACTTTGGCTTGTAGAGTTAACTATGAGAGACATGAGGCTGTTGCTCCTTTCCTGACTTTTCAGAACTGCTTCAAAGTTTCACCCTTCTCCAGTCACTGGGGGACCCACAGTCACCCTCATCGGGAAAACAAAGAATCTGAAGTACCAATAGTGTCTTACTTCACCCAAGAGACAGGAGTAATATCTCTGATGGAAAGCATTTATCCCAACCGGAAGCTTATTCAGAAGAGGTAAAAATTTTGCAGCCAGTCCAAAGTGGGTATTTCCGTGACAGCCCTAAACCTTTATACTGTAACCTTTCCTATTCAAACTCAGAAATTTAGACAAACCATGCAAAGCCTATGGAAAAGCCATCAGAATTTTATGGGTATGAAGAGTTTAAAAGTTACTGTGAGCAAATATGTACAACAGTAACACATTGCAAATTCATCTTACTCTCTCTCTCTTACCCCTCAAAATATATCATCTGATTCAACCTCCTTTTAAAATATATCTGTTTCTAGCTATCCACTGAATTAGCTGCTCTTCTGCTAATTCTGTTTTCAGAAATCTCCCTTTGATCATCCAATTCCCCCTACTTTGGGGGGATTCAGAATAGTAGTTTACAGCCTTTTGGATTCTGGTAGCTAATTCAAACAGGAGATAAGTCAATAACCAACCACAGTCCATTCACTAGATGAGATCCTTCTTGAGAAAAGCAAGACCTCTCACATGTAGTGTGTATGTCCAAATTAAACTTGATCTTTTGCAATGTCTTTTTTTCCAAAACTTCTCAATGGTTATATCTCCTCAGTCTGTTTTAAATCAAGAATGAGAGCTGGATCAAACAAATTAAACATGTAAAATTAGGTGGAATAAATCTTGTCTTCTTATTTCATTCCTGCTGTGTTCAGCAGAGCTAAGTTTTGTATTTTCCATGAAAATAAGCAACCTTTCAGCAGAGGAACACCCTAATAGAAACAAGCTACTCAAATCCCATTTGGAATGTAAAAACACAAAACTGAAAGGAATAATGGGGGCGAATCCAGTCCCCAGAAATCTCGCATATAGATAGATGGCTACTGCAGAAGTCCACAGAGTGTCTGTTCCACTTGCAATGACATGTAATACTTCCACATAACCAAACTTAAGAATTTTAATAAGGGATCAAGAGCCATAGCAATTAAGTGTCACAGGAGGAGAACAGGATAGATTAAGGGAGTTGTCAGTGGCTGAGATACTTGCAATAACGAGGAATTTGTTAAAGAAAACTCCCAGATGATACTAAGACATAAGTCTTGCCCCATGTTAAGAGGAGGTGAGGAGGAGGCTGTTGTCCCTGCAAAACTGACTTCAGGGAAAAATTCTCTCTTGATTACAAATCTGCCAAGCGGATTAACACTGAGCACATAAGCATTATACACCGCAAACACACTTGGCAGTTTTAATGTCAATAGAAACACTAATAGATTTTGTCCTGCAAGCCCGGGTGCAAGATTAGGAAAGAGAGGGGAAAAACCTCCTGGCCTCCAAAGACAAGCAACAGAAGCCCTGACACATGGGGATAATATAATGTAAACATGATGCAAGCAGTGATCCAGTCTATTTTGCTTGCACTCATGGAAGTAATAACACATGCAATATACAAGAACCTAATTTTCTTAGTCCAAGAATCTTGCATATAATCTTTCCAAAGACTTGTCACACTCAGTTTTGCAGAGTCAGGACTCTATTTAGAACATTATTCCAGAACTTAGTCCTCAGATATGGTTTCCAGTTTACATTTATTTATTGCCAAGATAAACATTTGATCTTGTGCCAATATTATCCTTTAACTTAAATAACTCTCCTTCCTTTTTAACTACAAGCATTTTTTTTCCTTCTCTGTTTAATCTACCACTTAGGTCATAAAGGACATACACTTTAGGCAGATGAAATTCAATTCCTCATCCTTCCTTCTACTGTGATTTCAGCCTCTCTGGTAGTAACCAACATATTGCAACTGGTTGCAACATTCACTTTGTCCTTTATGTTACTAGCAGATTTTTGTTATTAGTCAACTCATATATCTTATTAAACTTGGTCTATATTTGGTTAGAACACTTTTCTTCAAAGCTAAATGAAATCCAATTTGATCCTTTCTCAGCAACTCTTCCACTGCATATATGATCTCATTGTCCAGTGA
Source organism: Apteryx rowi (assembly GCF_003343035.1). Lineage (NCBI taxonomy): Eukaryota > Metazoa > Chordata > Aves > Apterygiformes > Apterygidae > Apteryx > Apteryx rowi. The sequence continues at coordinate 435,803 of NW_020450786.1, forward strand.
TGTGTTCTGTGCTACCCCTCCCTTTTTTTCCTCTTCTTCAGAGTCTGTTTTATTCCCCATGTAAAAACCTAAAAAATGTCCAAAAACCCCGGTCATGGATTGAGAATCAAGTTATGCTAAGCAGAAAATTCTCAAAGAGAGCAACAGGGTAAGCAGTAGTGGTAATAGGCCTTCTAGTAGGCCAGATTACATTTCATATATTAAGCTATCCAGGTTAGGCCAAAAAGCAATGCTAAGGAAAAAAAGCCAAAGGAAGTGGCCACAGGCCAGAGTTGTAGAAATGGTGGACTTCTTGCCTCTAGTTGCTAGAACTGACTAAAAGGTATAACATTAGAGTGGTTTAGATAACTACAGAGTAATAAAATAAAGTTAAGGCTAGATCTGATTGCCAAGATAGGCAATGACCAGTTATGTATATCTGCTTCTTATATTTTTAATGCAGTTTTATATTAGCAATCAGATTATAAAAGAAGGTCTTGTGTCTAAGACACTGCTCCCCAGTGTCAAGCATGTGTTTGTCCTGATACTCCTATCCAGAGGTTCAACGAGACCTTCACTTTCCACCATAATGTCTTGAAACTTAGGCAATATTTATCCCAAAGAGACTGGCATCCTATAAGTGTTTCTTGACAATTTAAAATGCATAAATTTTCAGTTAGAAATGATTAGACAAAGTCTTGAATAACAGGTCCTTAAATGGATACAAAAAAGAACAGGTAGGAATGAACCTTCTAATACTCCTAAGACAATTCTGGATGCTGGGGAAATACACACGAAAAGGACTGCAGAAGAAGGCCAGGCTCATGTGGTCTTCCTGAATAGCATCTCCTGTTGCCTCTGCCAGACACAGCCGATGGGGCTGACCAGAATCACAGGTCTGGTATAGTATGGCATTTCTTATGTTCTTAAGAACACACATTCTGCTTATACTCTGTTCTAGATGCACCTGCTTAGTAATGGCAAATACAATTCTCTTTCCTGGCATTAACAAACTTTTTTGTGTTTAAGGTAATATAAGCTCATTTATCGACATCTTACCAGTATGGACAGAAACTGAGTGAATCTGTAAAATACTGTGTATTTTTAAGTATACTATGTATACTTAATACTTATATACTATAAGCATAATATATTAAATTACTTGAGATATGTTTATAGAAGAAGATATGAAGAAGGAATGAAGACTCAAATAAAGAGGTCCTAGAGGAGAACTGTAGAAATGATGGCTGTTTCAGTTCTAACAACCTGAGAGGAAGATGCTTACAAAGTTATTTATTACTAGATTATCCATTATCCTGAAATAACAATACAATCACTGTCTGATAAACAGACTGACAGAAGCATCAAAAATACAAAATATATGCAGATTAATGGCATGGTGCCAAGCTTTTGCAACTTTTAGTTGGTTCACCTCCAAAAATTAAAAAAAAAAAAAAGAAATTCTACAGAAAAGGAGAATCAAAGGACCTTAAACACACAGGTTATTTCATGGGTAGGTGTGGCATGTTTCTAAGGTGGCACCTGTTTGCAAGGGGCAACACAGGCATGTTTTGTATTATCATACTGTAAAAGAGAACTCGCTTTCACCTTCTCCAGAATGATGGGAGCCAGAAGCCAGTGAGCTTCCCAGCTGGCTCAGCCACTTAGTCTGGACTACAGACTGTCTCAAATACGCACGATGAAATATAGAGAGGCCCTCAGTACCCTCACTCTACTGGGTCACTTTTCTTTGGGTATCCCTCACCATTCACAGATTTTATGAGTGGGATATACACAGTTCACGAGTATTCAGCGATTATTTATTGGCTAATACACATAGTAGACAGTTGGGACTAACATGCTACTAAGTTAAGCATTGATATACTCCCATTGTCTTCCTATTGTCTAGTTTTATCCTGGCATTTTCTCTCCACTCCTGCAGTTACTAAAGATTACCACCTCAATATTACACTTTGAGTTGTTTTTTTTTTTTTTTTATCATGTATGGCTATAGCTCATGAACCGTCTCATAGCTTGATAATAATTTTCTCAAAAACAAAGCCACAGATGTGCTGCACCAAAATGGATTCAGGGCTACAGAGAGCTGAATCCCTGGACTGAGTTATACCTGTCTGGGGCAACCTTTGAGCAATTTGGCTCTGGACTCCTCTTGCTTCTTCCAAAGCTGTGCTGTCCTCTTGTCCTTTTGTACAATCCTTAAAACCTGCATTCACCTTTTCTACTTGGCTACACAGCAGTGTGACATGATTTAATTTGTGTGTATGAAATCTATTTGTTATGCTGATGTAAAAAGCTATTTAAAATGGTTCATACTTTTGCTTACAAGTCTGACATAAATGATTGTAAAAATAATTAAGAAATTCATTCTTCCAGCTGACAGTAGCTGTGATTGAACCAAAGATAAATGAAATACTGAACAGAAAAATGGAAAATCCATTCTGTATATTATGGTGTGAAGGCCTGTGTTTGAACTTTGATTACAAATTTAGATTCTAAACATCTTTTTTACCACAGAAGTATTTACCTGGTATGCTGCTGATGAAGTGATTAGTTGCTGAGTGGCAAAGCCTGCCAGTGTTAATGAAGGAGTTAAGTATAAAATAACTGTAATCTAAAAGAACAGCATTGTGGTAATAAGCAATAAGCATAGGTCCTTCCAGTGCATTTTCTGCATCATGCTGTTCATAAATTGTCAGCTGCCCGGAATATGATACTTCCAATATTAGCTTCATACAATTCATCCTACAGTTTAACTCCTTACAACACACTGAGAAGATACAATACAGGAAAGTACACAGAAGTCAATATTCAATGGGCAATCAAGAATTAAATATTTCAGCAAATATCACTGAGTCTTGGCAGTTAAATGTTTCAAAATTCCAATATGAGCAAAATGCTGTGAAGACAAACCAAGAGCATACCATGTTGCATGCTTTGCTTGTGTATCATCCGCTTATTACAGAGGTCTACAATCTGTTGATGATATTTTTTCTGTGCCATTTCTGTAGTTATTGCTAACCAATTCAATAGCAGTTTTTCAACACCAGTTTGTATGAATGAATGAATAACATGAATTATGAATTATGAATACATGAATGTATGTACCACATTATCATTTGGAAATTAAATTTACACATAAAAATAACACCAAAATAAATGAGTACCTGAAGAAAATAAGAATAATTCTGAATTTAGAAAACCAACAAGACAAATATGAAATCATCACATGATTAAGCACAGGAGGTTGTCCTAATGATAAAGATCACCCATTTTTTGATCAAGCTTTTTGTTAGACTTTGCAGAGAAGGTGCTTAGTTCATGTTACTGGGAATATTTATTCAAATATAAAATAAACAGGTATGTAGTTGTAGCAGCACATCATTGGTTAATCCTTCCACTGAAGGATGAAATGTGTCAAAACAAGTTTTTAAATCAGTTGTAGATGTGTTGTCTTTCAATTTTGAATAATTGTACTCAAAACCCTTGTACTATGCTGGCTAAGAGACAGGAAATATCCAGCTTATGTTCTCTGCAGCTTTCATTGCTGCATACCCCTCTGCCAGTTACATCACACAGGAGGAGTCCCTGTTGGAACTATGATGTTTCAATAATCTTTTAAATATTTTCCTAATGCTTATAGCCATCTGTTCTGTCCCTTATGTACTTATTCTGTTTCCATTAGACCATTCTTGAGAAGAATCAGAAAATTATTGTTTAACACAATATTGAAAATTATGGCTGTCCTATCCATCCTGGGAATGCTGCACGGTTATTTTTACTGAACTGTGTTGCACATAACAATGCTTAAATCCTTTCCTTCGCTGATTAGGGGTCACTAAAAACATATGCACAAAAAATTCAGTGTGTTCCTACTAGCAATTGTGTGTAAGGATTCTTTATGCTAAGATCACCTAGATCATTGCCTAAGCAAGAACTGTGTTATGAATATACAGGAAGGAGCATCAAAGGTTACATCAGGAAAAGGTAGCGCCTTCATTTTGCATTTATTAAAATTAAAATTAAAATTCATGTTTTATTTCTCTGATCATCATAGTTAAAAAACAGCAAGCATTGCACACACACGTCTAGAGAGTAAAGTGACCAGAGAAGAAATTTACACATAAATTCAGAAATGTAGAAACAAAAGAAGGCTTCTAATAACAAAGGCAACTCTAAAAGCAAAATATTCCTCCCAAGTTTCAATTTCCTTTTTTCTTAAAAAAAAAAAAGGAAAATTAGTAAAGAAAAGCATTTTATCTGTGGTCATTTTGTCTTTGTTTTTTGTTTGTTTTTTTTTTTTTCTGGATAGCACTGGGAGTCTCATTTCCTACTGGGCAGAGACTGAAAACCTCATGTAAGATCAGACTTTCAGTTTTCAGCTCAAAAATCCAGAATTCCAAGACTTCCCACAGCATCTTCTGAAATGTACAAAGGAGAAGTCTGAAAAGTTATAGTCTGAAAAGGGCTTTCCAGCCTCTTGCATTTGCTGCCATTTCAGCAATATTCAGCTGATGCATAGGCTTCTGCCAGCTCACAGAAATACCTCTTCCAGAGGAATACCTAGTAACTGTTTCCCTTAGGAGGAGAGAAAATAACCAGATGATACTGGACAGACCCTTTTGAACAAAAAATTGTGTTGCCAGAAAACATTTCTTCACATTTAATTCCTAATAAAAAACTAGAGTGAAGATTAGAAATTATTTTGATTTTTAAAATAAAAAGGTACTTTCAAAGAAGTCATAGTCACACTTTAAATGTTGTTTAATATTTTAAATAGAAATGATAGGAAATAAAATTTCTGACAATGTTTTTTCTTCAGAAAATGCAAGTTCTAAAAGACAAAAGTATCCTGGAAATTTGAAGCAATTTTGAAAGAAATCTGCCTGGTCTCTTGACAACTTCTCTATCCCAGCCAAGCAGATTTCAGGGCACGGGGGTAGTCTAGACTTCCAGGAAGCCTTTTTTTTTTTTTTTTTTGGACACACTTTTAAACAATCTTTACATTACTCTGGACTACTAGAGTGTTTGGAGGTATATTTGGCTTTGAAAACATTTTGGTCTATTTGAGTATTTGAAATGAAATACGATGGACTTCCACTTCAGCAAAAGATTGTGTTTTTTAGAATGTTTGTCCCCAAATCAAGACAAAAAGTAAAATAAATAAATAAATAAATAAACTGTAGAACTGAAAGGCTATTTTCTGACCAGGTCTAGTTTAAAATAAGTAGCAGAATACATGTGTCCCTCTAACTCATAAAAATATTAATTTGGAAATTTCAAGTGGAGGTTTCTTTAAACTCGATCTCCTAACAAAAGCAAAGGAATATTCTGAAGCAGTTTTTCATGACAGCAGGTTACCTAACAAGGGACTGCACTATAAGCTGTTTTCTCGGTTTTTTTTAACTTACTGATGGCAAGTTCAAAGCTGTACAGTTCTCCTGCAAGTTTTTTTTTTTTTTTAGAAACAGTGAGAATGGAAGGAACCTGGGAAGGAGCCTAGGACTTGTACCAGAGTTAGAGAGATTACAGCTAAGAATGTAATTAATAAACAGTAGGATTTACTGTGCTAAGAAGGGGGGGGATGAAGACGTGTTAGATGAAAAAAAGAAAGTGAGAGGTAATAAAAGAACAAAGCTAAGGCTTTGACAGGTTAAAGGATTTGGGATAATGAACCAGAGAGGGAACAGATAAGCAGTAGTATAGTAGTATAACAGTATAATCATTTCCTTGCAAATGTTATAGGAACACCCAACATTAGTCTGCTGTCAGCAAATACCTTTGAAAATCATTGGCAGAATGCCTCATGCTTGTAGAGACCTACAGTCTACCCATGCTATTTCAGTAGTAGACCTAAGTGGTACATATCCCACTGACAACAGCTGTGGAGCTGAGTGAACTCCACAGTGAAACATCGCTTACTGGGATTTTTTTCAAGTGCTAAAAATGAAGCATCGGTATGCACAGAACTGGTTTAGAAGGAAAATAAATTTGCAAAGTGCTGCATTGTGCAGCTGATCTGGCTTTTTATCTCCTCTCGTTCCAGCCTGACCACTACGGGATTTCTTGCAACATTAATTGGAATGTCAGGAAGAGGGTATTTCCAGAAAAGTCTGCTCAGGGGTGATTTATTTTCCTCTTATATATCATTTTAGTAGTCCAGTCTCTCATCACTTACAGATGAATCCCTGAAGATTAGCAGTATGTCACTTGCACGCTTTTATATTAGCTCATGTTACAGCTGACATTTCCCAAATTCATTGAGATGTCATTCTTTTGTATCCGATACCAAAGATTTCAATGACACCTTGCCTAGAGCATCCCATGATACTTGCACATTGCGTAAAAGATCCTGCTTTAATCTCAGGTCTTTCCTTTTCTTTAAAGTCCCTTGCATATGCCTTTGAAGCAGACCAAGGGCCACGACCTCTCTTTTTTCCGCCTGTTGCCCCAACCACTTTCTTTCTACTCAACCAGCAGAAAATTGCCACATGCTCATCACTGTAATAAAGCTTTCTCGTATTCACACACACACACACAAAAAAAACTTTAGAAGGGAGAGGCCAAAAAGTCCCTTAGCAGCTCCTGCACTCAGTAACTACAGCTGCTGGAAGTAGGCACCTTGGCAGGCAAAGCGTGACCAGCTGGAGCAGCTGCCTCATGCGTGGGGCTGCGAGAGCTGGGGCAGAGCTGGTGTCCTGGGGCAGGGAGCAACTTGCTCAACGGGTGCCCTCCATGGCATCATGTAGTAGGAGAGGCAACGAGGAGCAGGTCTGGGCAGCTGCCTGTCCCCACTTCATATCCAGCTCTGGTTCCTCGTGCCCCTTCCTCCTCTTGGTATGAGCTGTTCTTCCTCCGGAGCACTCCCCTATCTCCCTGCTATCTGCTTGCTGTGGCTGGTGCTTCAGCTACTCACCCAGGTGGCTGGAGGAGTGGTAAAGAGAGCTACTGAGCTATCTAGGCAGACCTTCTAATGATCCTGCAAAAAATCCATCCTTTTTTGGAAATCAAGGTTAGACTGGAATAAAAGTCACTGTGCAGAGCTCATCAGCCTTTATTCCTGCACAGGTCTCCTGCAGAAAGACGCTGCTATGATTCACCTCCAAAAGGTGAACTGAATGAATGGCGGAGCAGGGGGACCACTGAGCCCCTGCCAGCCTCCCTTCCCCAAACAGGGTGTCTGCTCTGAAGCCTCCTAATGCTTCACACTTTAGTAGGTTCTATTTTACTGCTGACAGTTTCTATGACAAACATGAGGAGGGCGGGAAACTCAGCTGTTTGCTGTAAGAGCCAGAGTGGAGCCAGTAAGGGTGCAGTTCAGTGCAAGTTCAGTGCTCACAATGCCCTTATTTTTTTCTTTCACAGAGCATACAGACACTCCAGAGAAACACATTTTCTATTTGCATTAACTCTGGTGTTTACAGCTATAAAAAGGAGCACACCATGGCAGTCAGTACTGATTAAGTTCCTTGGTCAGTACTTGACTTATTTGATGAATAGAGTATGCAAACACACCTTTATTCTATTCAGATAAAGAACCTCTCGCATTAGGACAAATATTGTCTTATGTTCTTAATCCAGCCCTTCAACCACTATTTTATTTCCATTACAGCCACATACAGAAACTATAGTATAGTTCCTAATTTCCTTTCTTTCCAGGGTCCTGATGTGAAATGCTTCTAATAATCTAGAAATGCACCATCCACTGATGCTTTTGTCTTCCAGAATCATCTTGCCTGAATATGGAAGGAATAAGCAAAAGAAATGGACATGCATTCTTAATTTGATTTCTTTAAGATGTCATTGAAAAATTAATTTGAAAATGAGAGGTCGGTAGTTTCTTGCTTAGTTTCATAACTCTGTATTAATTATTTATTATCTTCTACTCAGAAACTCTCCCAAACCCCAAAAGAATGACTTAAAGTGACTCTGAAAATGACTGTCATACTTTCATAGTTCCTTTAAAATCTGTTTATACATCATACATATCTAAAGGAAAAAGTTCTTCTATTACTTGAACATAATTTATTATTCCTTGTTCTGCTCCTGAGATCCCAGAATAATGAAATACCACAGCTTAAAAAAGTATCTCTTCTCCTCTTTCCTAACCCCCTCCAGTACTGTCTAGTATACCCCTTCTCTCTGGTCTGACAAATACTGTAATATCTATTTCTTCCTTTTATGTATATGTATCTCCATCTATATTTGAAAACAGTTTTTCTCTGTCTTTACCCAGTGTTCAGTCTGATTTCTTGTGGCTGCTGTATCTCTCTGTTCTACATTTATATTTTCTCTGTCTCTTGTAAATGTGTTCTGATCTCTCTTCCTACTTTCTGTGTGCTTGTCAAGTTTATTTTTGTGTTTTGCTTTGCTGTGGCTTTTCTTTCTTTTTGGCTTTAAGTTGATTCACTGTGTGTTCTGTTTTCTAAACACCCTGAAAAATGCAGCTGCCTTTGGCACAGCACCCGGGGAAAGGTGAGTGAGCTCCTGGGCCACCCGGCGCGGGGAACGAGGGCCAAGGTGGTGACGACACCGACACCGGCCTCTGCCAGTGGAGGAGGGGACCTGCATGCAGGAAGGCCCAGAGCCCCCGGGCACAGCAGCAGGACGGTCACTCCGGGGCCCCTGGCAAAGTCACATACATTGTCTTGTTTCCTTGCCTTGGACTTCAAGCTGGAACTGAGGCATTGAATAGAGGTGAAGCAATACGTGACAAAACTTCTGTAGTTAAGCTTGTGTCTTGTTTATTTGGTGGCCGGTATTATGCACATTTGCTATCCACAGAGGTATCAGCATGACAACATATTATTCATGGTTATGCTACTCTCCCTATACTTATCACATCAGAAGTACAAACCTGATTTGTTTATATTGTCATTGACAACCATGACTAAATTGATTTGTGTTCTACTTTGTTCTTTAATGAGCTTTCTTCTAGAGCTTTCTTCTGATATTTTTTCCCAAATGTGAAATATGACAATAGTTTCATATATGTCTTTTCTGGTCTGTGACTGTCACCTCCAGACATTGCCCAATAAAATGAGAATTTATTTCATGCATTAAACCACTTTCTTTTTATATAACTATTTTTGTTATCAGGATTAGTATTACTGTTTGACTGCAAATTCTTTCCTCTGTGCTAATTGTGCTACCTCTATTTATTATTAATTCTGGTCTTATTTATTCCTCTTTCTCAGGTATTCTGATGACAGAATTAACTGTTCTAACAAGTAAGGGCTTCACCTTATAGGTAAAAGGTAATCCCTATTTGGGACTTGCACCATTTCCATTTGAAGTCAGTGGGAGTTTTTTCATAGATCTTAGATCTTAGTGAGGTGATGGCTGCTATCTGTGAAGTTCATATTTTTATACATATACATATGTATGTATACACACACATGTGAAATTGTCATATTGTTTTCAGTAAGACATCTAAAGGTTCTTCATTATGTGTGGGATTCAAAAACAGACTGGCACCCTGGAAACTGCAGCTGTTTTCTTTTCAAGCTATATAATATTTTCAGCAAACACAGTGGCAGCACAAGCTTCCCTTTACGTGTGCTTTAACAAAGATCTGCAAGATCCACCAGAAGGGGCATATAATTCAGCCTCTCTGCTGTGTCTATATTAGCAAGTAAAACAGGACAATGCCTCTTCTTTGGCAAGTAATCCCTGTGTCCATGGGCCTAAACTCTTCTCTCCTCTCCCCTTGAGAACAGGGTGGCCTCGTCCATGCTGCCTGTCGGGAACAGTTGCTGCCTCCTGCTGCCCCAGGCTGTGCCCAGGAGTTTCTGGGAGGCTTGGCCGCCTCGGCCCTTGTGCCAGGGAGCATACTAGCATTTAAACAAAATCCATGATCATGTGCTAGCACTCGGCCCTTCCTCTGGTCCTGTTTGGTTTACCCAGATACGTACTGAGACCGTCAGTGAGGATAAGTGCCAACAATGCTGATGTTTTGTTGTGCTCAGGGCCAGCCAAGCTAATCCCAAATTTATTTAATTTAAGCTTTCAACCTTTAGTCAAGGATCAAATCGAGAACAAAATGTGCTGTACTCTGTATCCCACTTACTAATGCTCTGAAGCGCACTGTCTCTCCCTTGTAATCTTCTTCCAGTTCATCCGTGCAGAATTATTGGCCTCTGTATCTCAACCTGTTCATAAGTCTGTTTGATTTTTTAATTATCGTGTATGAGGGCTACAATACACATTTGGGAAACTATATCTATGTCAAGCTCCCATATATTGCACCTCCTTCTGAGAGCAAGAGTTAGTCTCATTAGAAACTGCAGAACTCCCTGGAGTATTAGTCAATGTACACTCTTTACATAGAGGCTTGCTAAGGGATAAGGATAGGATAAACCTATAAATTATAAACCTGTAAATTGTGCTTCTTCTGATCACTGTAAAAGAGGATAAAGACTTAGAGATAATTGATGGCCATAGGGACATCTTCTGGCTTTATGTTGACCTCCTTGCCTCAAGTATATATGTGTTAACTCTTCATCACTAGGCTGAAGTGTTAGAGCTATCATGTTTGTTTGCAATAAATCTGGCCAAACTTAGTCACTGAGCCAAGCGTGTAATCATAAAAACAAGCCTGAATGCTGAAGTCTCCTTATTGTGCTTGGCTAAGTGCTGAAGTGTGTGGGACCTGCATGTATCCATAAAGCTGACAAAGATAACAGAGCAACAGTGCGGTCACGCTGACCGCCAACCCCAGGGACCCGCAGCAACACAGGGGACTGCTGCCTGGACAGACAGGCTTTTCTCTCTAGTCTCTTTTTCTGGTTTCTGTGGACATTCTGGATACATGGCTAGAAAAAAATTTTGTTTTCATGTGTTCCATATCTTAACCATGTTTTTAATATGAAATCCAGGCCATCTGTCTACAACTTCAGTATATTTGTTCCAGTGTAAACAATTCCTGCTATTGCCCTGGCACGGATATGATCACAGAGACTGAAAACTTGGCTAAAATCTCTGCCTTGCACTTTCAAAACTTTTTCTTTGCATATATTTAGTTTTGGACAAATATTTAGGGCCTTGTAGGTTATTCCAGTTTGAAAAACAAAGGCAAAGTCGCATAACTGTAAATAATTTTATCATACTGTACAGAGTCTTGCTTTTCTGCACACTGGAACACTCAAACAGCCAAAGAAATCTTCCCTACTCACAGCTCAAAACCTCTTTCAGCCAACACTGCGATCCAAAAGCACGTTCCCCAGGCCTCTCTCAGAGTTACAAACCGCTGCTGCTGGGTCTCTGTTTCAGAGAGCTGCACATCTCACCCACTCTGACATACCCCTTTCCAAATAAAGTATATCTGCATTTTGCAGAATTGGCAGCTCCTTGATAGTGAGTTATTTAGCTTAATCAACATCAGGAAGCAGGTCTAAGAATGTGGACACTTCCTTGTGCTTTTCTTCAGCCTACATCCTCTTTCTCGTATGAGGGCCATGAGGAACGCTAACCCTGGTTTCTAACCTTGGGAACCCTCATACAGCCTGGAAAGGACTGTGGCACCACAGAGGCAGAGAGGTAAAAATGACAAGGTGCTCTAGCTGCAGTGAGATGCAAATAGCATCATGGCAAAAGCCACATGTTTTCCTTGGGCTTTTCTTTCCCATGTGGGGTTGGACCTGGATTTCTAACAGAGTCAAATTTAAATGTTCTCGCTATTCGGGAGGGCTGGCATCATACAATATAAAGACAGTGATGTGGAGAGAAGACACATCGTTTGGAAAGGAATGTAATCTAATTTTTGGAGTACAATCTAATTCAGCAAAACAGCACACTGATAGCATGAGTTACATTAACACTTAATAATTAACATATATTCTTCCTAATTCAGTAAAAATGCATTTCTGTCTGATCATTTGCTCATGCCTGACCCAGACCAAATCAAAATACAGAACAAATAGAGGCTTACAGATGTATAGTACATACATGCAGGCTTTATTACTGTTTGGTTACTGCCATAGTCATGCTAGTTAAAAATCTGACATGTCAGACTGATGAGTTTTGTTTGGATCTATGTGTCACAATACCAAAAGAACGTTCCAACCTTTCAGTTAACAGGAGCCCAAAATATAAATATTTAATCTCCTTAAAAAATGATATTTATTATGTTACTGAGGACAAAAAAACAAGCAAAAATCCAAGTTCCATTGAACAAAACAAATCCATTCAGTTGGTCTCATAAAAAAATCAAAATAAGCACATATGCCATATGTTAAAAATACTAAATCCACTTTGTCTTTATAAACTGTTTTCCATTTAAAACATCTACACATTTAAATGATAAAAGCATTTGGTTCCTGCTGCACAAATGCTAGGTACAGTAAATAATTTAATACACATGGAACAGAAGCTGGAAGGAAGCACAATCGGCCCTTTGTTTTATATTCCCTATGACATCTTTAGATCTTGCCCTTCTTAACACAAGTTTTTCAGTCTTAGTGTCTAAAGGAATGCAGTCCCGGGCCATTAAAAGATAATCATCTTTGTGAGGATTACACTTTTGCTTTAAAAAGTACCTTTTGCTTAAACCACCCTTTAAAGCAAACACGTTATAAAATTTAAATTCACACTAAAGTAAAAACGTTGATAACAAAGCCAACAATGTTGTAATAAAAGACATTAAAATAACTCCAATGGAAAAGTATACGCATGAGATCAATGGCCTACCAAATGTCACCTCAAATTCTCCTTCTAAACTTACAGGGGGCTTTTTGAAGCAGACAGTCAACACAGTTCAGAGTGGTAACCTCTTTTTGCGATTCAGGTTGTCTGATTCTGTATCACTTGTTTGGAAAATGGATAGCAAGTTTTTTGATGTTTAACTAAAACAGATGGAAACTGGCTATCCAGCAAACCCTTAAGATGTTAAATGGAAAAAGACTAACTGAAAACATCAAAATTTCGCTCTCTGTATCTTCACTATTACATTCTTCTCCCCCCTGCTGCCCCACTGAAAGGTCATTTCATCTCTCAGCCTATCTAGAAGCATTTAGTGAAGAGATTTAGTGAAGAAGCTGTCAGAGGGACATGAAAGTTGAAGATTTTGGAATTCACTAGCTGGAATAGTCAGACCTCCATCCCCCAAAAATTTATTTTGTGGAACTGTTCAAGTAAGATAAGTAGAATATAGCTGTCACTTAGCCAGGGCTTTATTTTCTGCTGCTTCTGTCTGCCGCTTCCCCCAGTAACTCACACCATAGGTTCAGGATGGAGCACTTTGGAGTACAGCCTCTGAAGAGTGGGTTGCGAGCAGAGGTGCAGGTGGGCGCCCAGACTCAGCACACTGATCAGCTGGCAGGAGCCCACACTCAGCTTCTGCCACAGGACTCATAGGTGGGTATCTCTGCCATGCAGGGGACAACACTCATGCTATGCAAAATACTTGCAATTAACCCTCTGGCACCCCACCTCTGCTCCCTGAATAGACCATTATAGTTCCCACCTACTACTGATTGCAACAGCTCCATGGCTCACTCTCCTGTAGACATTATATCCCTGTGCTAATTAAAAAAAAAAAAAGATTTTAACTGAAAATAACCTAAGAGAGATTTCAGAGTGTCCTAAGTTCTTTCAGTTCGGTAAACCAGGTGGTAGCATCTTATCAGTTGATTCCCTATAGGCACCCTCAGAAAGTGCACCTTGCGACATGCAATCTAGATGCAAATTACAGAACGAAGGGGCAGAGTTACGAAGTGAAAACAATGCACAAATCTATCCAGAAGCACCATGGAGCTGTAAATCAATACCATTACACCAGGCATTATCTGCTGGCCTCGGGGGAGGCCAATGTCATTACACAACAGATGAACGATGTACTACTAGAAACCTCACTTTTAAAGAAAATAATGGGTAAGACATCTCAGTTTTGCCATTTACACTGGAAAAGTGATGATTTAGTATAGAATAATGTAGATTTCTTACAAAATACTAGAAATTTTCAAAGAGAGTTAACTAACCTTTTCAGCTAGTTCCTCAACAGTTGTATCTGGATCAAATGGAATAGGTTCTCCAATATAGGTACAAAATTTGACTGGAAATCCACCGTATATTGGAAGGAATGGCAGTCGCAAACATTCATATGATTTACAAAAAGTGTTTCCAACATATACTCAACGTGGTATGTTTAAACAGATTAAATAGAAATACATAGGGAAAATATATAATATATTTTTCCAAGTGTCTGATATGCTTCTCCAAGATTCTGTGTAAATACAGGGATGATGGGCAGAGTGCGGGGAGCCCCCCATCTCCAACAAGATGGGTGAGCAAACAGGGAAACCTGCATTCCCAGGAAGGGGTGCGCTTGTCACCCACAGCGCCTGTGAGAGGGGGCACGTATGTGAATAATCCCGCGTGTGAAGTGTGTGTGTGGGGCGGGGGGAATGCGTGTGTGTAGAATTACAACTTTGGGAGATTAGTTATAAAAGGATGGTTAGAAACTTGTAGGTGCTTATTAACATTTTGCAAGTGTCTTGTACTCTGTTGTATTGCTGATATTGATCTGTATAGTTCACTGATTGCCAGTTAATTATGTGTCATTAATAAATCAGTAAACCCTTTGATCCTGGTTTGATTTAAACCATATGAGCTGGGCAAGTTTTCCCTCCAACTCTCCCTTATAATAAGAAATTAGCTTAAGTACACCTGAATCACAGCCAAGTTATAATAGCTCTTTAAATTTGATGATTGCATGTTTCATTTCATAGGATAAATGTACTTAGAAACTTGTATGGAAACTTCATAGGAAAAATGTACTTAGAAAGCATGTTCCTGGTCTTCTAATTATATTGCATATTCATCCCAAATAAATTTGTTATTTTGGTGCATTCTTCTGTCACTGCTCTCTATATATGGTCATCATTTAATAGGTGTTTGTAATAAGGAAAGGAAATTTCTCATTTGTAAATTGTATATCACTTACTTTCTACTTCAGGAGTCAGGCTGTTGAATTCTGGGAACTACATTCCAAATGAATAACCTGTCTGTAGTTTCTCATTTTATCATACACGCTCTAATTAAAGTAGTTAAAAATACTTACTGGGCTAAGAGAGGGCAGAAAGAGAGAGCAGAATAAAATAAAAGTTTCCCACTCATCAAAAATGTTGAAATGAAAAATGCAGCTACAGCTTTCAGATCTTCAAATATGAATTGGGAACCAAGACGGTTCAATGATTAGTTCCAGAGAAACAAACTATCCCCAAGAACCAAGAATTTTACTGAAGATATTAATCATGAAACACAGCAACTAAATTTAGAAACATATGATAAAAATATAATTGCTACCTGCTCTTTAGATTAGAAACAGTCCTTTCACTCACTATGTAAATGGTGGAGGGTGGTCAAACCCTGGAACAGGTTGCCCAAAGAGGTTGTGGAGTCTCTGTCGTGGGAGCTATTCAAAACCCGACCAGACACAGCCCTGAGCAGTCTGCCCTAGCTGCCCATGTGTGAGCTGGGGGGTGGACCACACGATCTCCAGGGGTCCCTGCCAGCCCCAACTAGCCTGTAATTCTGTGATTCTGTGTCAGCATAATGGGTCCCACTCGATGACTAGGGCTCTGGCACAATGCCAAAAGGTCTACAAACTTGCAAAAAGTTACAAGCAAAAGGCTTAAGAATTAATTAAAATAAGCAACAGAGAAATGTAAAGCTGCTACTTATCAGAGATATTACAGAAATAAAATAAAGCACTACAAAACTTCCTTACAGGCATGGTCATATAAGGCCATACCTATAAAAAATAACTCAGTTCAATGAGAAATACACTTGACAGTAAAGAAGAATTAAAGCTACACATCTTTAAAGTTATTTTTTTAAGATGTCCCCAGTATGTTCTCAGTCTCAGGATGTGATCTCATCCGTTTTAAAATACATCATCAGCTTCCAAAAGTGCAAACGAACAGTTGTCACTTGTAAAATAAATGGTCTAGTCTATTATCTAGGACTATGTAACTTCATAGGATGTAACTGCATGTATTGCCATACAAAAAAGAAATACAAAAAGTTAAACCAAAGATGACAATTGGAAGAAACAGAGGTATTAGATTCACAGTGTCTGATAATGGGCAAGACCAAACAGGTACTGTTCCAATTAAATATTGTTCAGTCAGGATTCAAAGCTGCTTTGAACACAGCAGGCCCTGACAGTCAGTATTCATGTTGACCCTGTGAAGACATGGAATCGTGGAACAGTCAAAACCACAGTGCAAGCATTATAAAAGTTATGAGTTATCTTTCTGGGCTTTCTGTATTTTATCTCAAAGGGCAAGCTAACAGATTCTTTATGTAGGAATCAAAGACATAGCAATAACTGATAGGACTCCCCAGTGATGCAACAAACCAGTTAACTATTTTCTGGGCATTTCTCCACTGTGATGAAATGTCACATAAGCTTATTTGGCCTGGTTTAAAGGCTTTAACAGAAAAAGAACCCATCACTGTATAAAAATAGGGGGAATTACAATTCATACACTGTCATGGAATCAAAGGACATGGTGCTGTGACCTAATCACTTCTTAAGCTATCACTTGCTTTTCAGTAGGCTTTCTCCTAAACACTTTTGCTTTGTTTCTGTGCAAGTTAAGTAACTACTGTTTAACAGTTATTGTTCCATTGTAATTGCAAATACCAAGCTGAAACCATAATGGCTACAGCAACCACAATGATTGCAAGAACCTGTATCTTCTATAGATTTGTCTAATGACCTTATCTGACTATAGCATAATTAAAGGATTACTAGAAGTTTGAGAATTAAGGTGTCATTAAGAAGGCAACTAGAGAATTAAAAATGAACAGTTTAGGAACTAACACACCTAACTAACATGTCTGGATATCATGTTCACTTCATGTCCTTTTAAACATTCGTTTGGATCTCCAGACATTAAAAAAAGTATAGAATCTAGCTGAGATGGCTTAATACATCTCAAAATAAAAGCAAAAAATTGTTATGTGCTGAAAAATAATTAGAAGTGCAAAGTTTCTGGAACTAGTAGAGTTTAATTCTCACTGAGACAATGTTGCTGCATAGGAATTTCTCATGTGCTAGATCACTCACATCTAAGTGCCAAAGGGGACTCTGAAACAGAAAAAATCTTCTCATACACATAGTCATAAAACCATATGTCAAGCTACACTGACCTTGTGATAGCTTATGATAGCATCTGCTCAGTGGACTCTAGACTTTATAAAAAAGTGAAAGGAGCTATACTCCTGAGAGACCTGTATTTCAGCAAGATATGAGTAATATGAGAGTCACTTACAGACTGGAAACATTCAAGGCAAATATCTTTTCAGAGGACTGGAAGGTCTCTGAAGCTGATCCTTCTACGTACAACTGCAACTGGAGAACTGACATTTCCTCCAGTTCCTCCACTTTATTAGGAACTGTATTCAAGCTAAAAGAAAAAAAAAACTCACCTTACCATAATTTTCCATACAAGTTCCACAGATATGTCATTATTTGCCTTCATCTGTCCCATAGTTCACTGGAATATTGTCCTTTAAGCCATTCTTCCTCTTGTAAATGTGAAGCAAAAGACTGGACACCAAGCAGAAAAACATAATATACAAAAAGCATTATAAATGGAATTTGAATCAACTAGAACCAATGCACACAAATCTTTCAGGTACTCCAGCTGAATCAATTCTTCCAAAATATAAATTGCACAAGTTTGGGATTCAATTCTACATATCATTTCCTGTTAAGAGAGAATATAGTACATTGAGTTAAATACTCTCAAATATTTCTTTTAGTTTATCCACTACAGAAAGATGATAAAATGATATTCATGTCTTTTGTAACATGTAAGTTACAAAACTTTACTCTATTTAAATAGTGTTCTTAATCTTATCTTATTATCTGCTAATAAACCAAGATTTTGATAAATGATTTGTCATTTGGTTATATATAGATATGTACATAATGTGATAATTTCCACCAAGAAAACAATGAGAGGTCTTTTCTATCAGGCATTACATAAACATGTAGCAAGCCCCAGCTTGACTCAAAGAACATGTGTCTTATTTTTCCAGCACTTATCATGCACAGTAAGGTACATATGTGCTTATAAGATCAGAGCTCAGAATTACATGAGTAGATAAGAGATAATGTAAGAATACATTCTATTTTATATGCATCGCATGTATTTGCTTTTGTTTTATTTTTCATAGGTAAGGACACTATTCTCAGCATTGCTCAATTTATCATTACTTCATCAGTATCTGTCATGGAAGTTAGTCTTCCTGCAGCTTTCAAGTTAGTTGGAAGGCAAGGTCACATTCTGAGAGCATGGATAAAAGCAACAAAGACGGGATCACTGGCAAGTGGAGGTTTTCAGTATCATCTAAGATATAATAAAAATAACAATAGATGGGTCCATGAAGGGCCTTGAAGCTGAGGCCAAACATGATGTGTGGGACAAAGGAGCTGCTAACATAAAACAAGTGTGCGAGTCAGAGAACCAGACAAGGAAGCAGCTCAGAGTAGGACACGCAAGAGGGAAGAAATCTGCAGCTGAAGAGGGTAGACAGGAAAAAGACTGAGGAAGGGAACACCAGTGTCACGAAAGCAGGCAGAAGTGGAGGCCTCATGGTGAGGACAGTGTCCTCTACTCTGTCTCTACGCCATTGCCCTGCTCCTCTTTGCTCAGCCAAGGTGTGCGCTTCGCCAGCGTGTCTTGCACTTCAGGGTGCTCTCTGGTCAGGAAGCGGTGGTTGTAAAACACAGTGGCTGCCTGGCAATCACGTGGAGCGAATGCCACAATAACTTCTGTTGACAGGAGAAAACACCATGAAGAAAATACAGTAGAAAAGCAAAGCAAGCTGAACTGCAGGGAATTCAAACATTTGCATCAGGAAACGCATGACACAAGCGTTCTGCTCACTGACCTCCTGACATGCTAAGGCAAGGCCTGCTACCAGGGCTGCGGAGTAGGCTACAGAGCCTGTATGTGGTTTGGCTTCATTTGTATTTATCAGGTAAATCTTTTCAAGTTCCATCAGAAGGACATATCCTCCCTATGCTGAGTCAATGTGAAGCAGTCCATTACTTTCCCACAATACAAACTCCTTATCAAGCATAAACTTAAACCTGCTTCATTACATACACCTTTTTTAATCAGTGTAATCTCATCAGTGGGTATTTTTTAAGGCTGGCTTAATTCACTTTAGCTTAAGCATGTTATTTGCCAGTCCAAGCTAAACTGAAATAAGTGCTGTTCACAAGTGCCTTTTTGCTAGTTAAACTGTATCTTTTTAAAATCACATCTGCTAAAAATCACACTCAAAGTCCATTGCTCTGAATGGGTCAGACGTATTTTCATGGTCTTGGCCTAAAGGGCATATCTCTACTAGGATATAGTACAACTAGAAAAAAGTAACTAGAATGAGTAGCAAGGACAGCCATAGGTACAGACCAGCTCCCAGAGAAGGAACATTGAATATGCCAAGGCTCTTCAGCCTGGAAAAGAGACAAATTAGAAGCAATTGGATAGAAGTCTATACAATTCATAGCATAGTAGCTGAATATGGATCAGTTCTTCACTTACTCTTCTGGTAAAGAGCTAGGGAGCATCACTTGAAGCTGGTAGAAGCCACATTCAAAAAGAGAAGAGTGACTCTTCAAGCAACAACTGTTAGGCCTGTGAAATTTGCTGTTAGACGACGGTTCCACAAGGAAACTGGAACAAGTATCATGAGGAGAAATCCCCTGACTGTTACTAAACAGACGGAGACCATATGCCTTCAGCTGCAGATGGCTGGAGAACGTGAGAGTATTAGAGGGAATATGCCTACCCTTACGTATCTGCTGTTGGCTGCTCCTGGAGGCAGGATATTGGGGTTGGATATTATATAAAAATGACCATATCGTTCTTACGCAAAAGTATTCTCTGCATTTCACTTGAAATACAACATTGTTTCTTTTTCCTTAAGATGAGAAATAGAATCATTCTCAAAATATTTCACAATCCACAATTCAACTTTTCAACACTCAACACGTGGCTGTTTCTTAAACAATTTGTGTTGAGAGATTTTAATTTTACTACCTTTTCAGTTTTGAAATAAATATTATTAAAGTGATGTGGTCTCATAATTGCTGACCCAAGTATACCCATATAAATGCTAGAAGTGTGTAACTTTTCCACATCTTTCTGAAGGATTAGAGTGATATAGTGATGGAACGATATAGACAAGCCCTGAGTAATTTTGGTTATACCAGACAGAAGATCATGCATGATTCAGGATACAATTAGTTTTAAGAATTTTGTTTGGAAGTAGATGGAATTTGTTGGCTGTGCCACTGTCACCTGAACAGCCAGTCCTTCTGCCTCCAAATTCTCCTTTGCATATTTTCTACATGAAACTTCTTAAATATCCTGAGGATATTTTGCTCTTTCAATGGCGTTTACTTAATGAACAGCTATTCAACAGTTTGCCATCTTCTTCAGTGTGACTCAGGCCTTATTTACTGCATATTATTCAAATCCTGCTCAAAAGACAGAATGATTGATTTGCTTCTGAGTTTCTCTATGGCTGCTATCAGTTGCATATGCACAAAGAATAGTGAATGCTTTACAAATATTAATTAATCTTCATAAAGTGAGGAAAAGTGCAGTTTCATCCTTTACATTTGAAAAGCTGTTTTTTCTTTTTAATTCCAGAAATTTCAGATATTAGATGACTAAGGCCTGATCTTTCAGTGTTCCTTTTCAGTGTACCTTTTTTTTTGGATAAAGCATATTATCGTCATCACAAATCCTATCAGCTGACACTATTTTGAAACAGAGTTCATCAGAAAGGTTGGCATGACCAGAATCACTTCACAGACTTCTGTCACCAGACAGATAACTGGTAACAGCATCAGCACTAGCGGAAGTGGGAAGTCCTACTTTGCCAGGGCACTTCACAGATATCTGTGGATAGTGGGCAAGAGAAAGGGCCACTCTGGATACCGGCCCAGGTTCCCACAGGTGCGGACTCTTTCTCCTCAGACCTGTTCTTCTCATGTCTCTTCTTTGTCCCACCTCCTTGGCCTCATCTCAGTCTCCTCATCCCAGTCTTTTTTTCTCCTCGCCTTACCTTCACCCCTTCAGTACATTGTTCAAATCTCTTTTTCCTCTTTCCCCATCATATCCACCTTCCCCTGCCCAGGTCTCATTCTGTCCCCTCATCCTTTCCTTGCTTCCCAGTGCTTTCCACCTCATTTCCAATCTCTTATCATTTTTAACTGCCTTACTACTTCTGCTCCAGACACTACTTCAGGACGTTTTGCTCAGGCATTCCAGCCCTGTTCCCTCTCCCAGTTTTGCCAGATTTTTATTGCAGTGTCTTTTGTTATGGATTTTTGTTGCAATGTCCTTTCCCACCTTCCCTTTCCCCACCTCTGAACACCATCAAAATGTGGCGGATGAATGGCACGGACTCAGGAGGGTTTGCATCCTGAGACATTTATTGTTTATTTCTGAGCATATTTAAAAAGTTAGCTGCTTCAGTGGTTTCACAGACACACTTTGCTAGGCCAATCATCATGCAGATTATGTCACAGGTAGCCAACCATTACACCGATCACGCACGCAGCGGTCGTGCCTTGTACCTTGCTACTTGTTTAGAAAAGCTGTCTAGCCCTTAACCTTGGTTCCCACTGGCTTCTGCTAGTTTATCTGTACTTTCTCAGGATGTATCATTCCCAGCTGCACCAGTGTCCTTGGGTACGTTTGTCTGAGGCTCCTGTTGCTTGCTACTTGCAACTTTCCACCAGTTTAACCCTGTCATGACCCTCCACATCAAAATGCAAATATTCCTCTTAGGGAGTCATTGAAAGTATAAGAAATAATATAATTACAGCTAAATCTTACATTTCCAACTACAGCTCTCAAGGGTCCAATTATTCATTTTGTCGTTAAGGAAGCTGAGACACAGACAGGCAAAGTAACCTGTCAGAGGTCCTGGGGGAAAGGAAGAGGTCACTAGAAGGTGCCAGGGGCTGAACCCTCAGTCCAGGGCTGCAGCTCTTTGACCAAAGATCAGCACCTCTCAGAAGTGTTTTAATGGATTATACTCAATGGGAGCACTGAAATACCAAGGTGAAATTCAGCATGCAGTGGCTGCTGGGAGACACTGCTCCTCGCAGATGTCTTTCTGAAGATGCTGTTGTTGCTGTGCTATCCGCCACTCCAACTTCACCTGTAACAGCATCTCTTTCACTCTTTACTGCTCGCACTCTAAGCTGTCGATCCCCACCACAGAGTTAACTGCAACTACCCTTTTATTAAAAATTAATTGAAAGTATATGTTACTGGACTTCACAGCAGAGGTAATTCTGCATAACCAACTTGCAGTCCAAATTTTTGAAAGCTAACCAATTTAAGAGTTCACAAGCAGCGAACTAAAATATGCAGCCAGTGAATCTTGTACCCCTCTGCTCCATTAACTCTTTCTAAACCCGCAGCGCTGCTCAGCAGAGCTGTAACGCAGGACGGTGTATGTACAGATTTGCACACATACGTACGCACATTCACACACATGCATACACACACATATATACACGTATAGATATATAGGTGAAGCTCCGCGCCTGCAGCCCC
>NW_020450786.1:458677-472319 GCF_003343035.1 Apteryx rowi
GCCTCTGCTCCCGCGCCTTCGTCGAGTGAGTAGCGGCGTCGGCGCGGCGGGGACCCGGGGCCGCGGGGGCGGGCAGGCCCGGGCGGGGGGGGCAGTTAGCGCTGCCGTGGTCGGGGCGGCTGCGGACAAAATGCCGAAAAGAGCCGTGTTTTGTTTGCTAAAAGTACGAGCTGGAGGCAAAAAAAGAAGCAGCCCCGAGGCCTCGCCCGTGCCGAGCTCCTCCTCGGCAGGCCTGGCGGGCCGGGCCGGGCCGGGGCGCGCTGCTGTGCGCGCCCGCGCCGCGAGAGGCCTCGAAATCGTGTTCGTGGTCTTAGCTGATGGGTCGCTCTCCGCTCAGGTCCTTCAGCGAGGACCTCGCAGAAGTAGTGTCCGGCAAAGTCTGTTTCCTCCCTGGCAAATGGAAGCATTGTGGTGTTTTTCCGTGTGTTTAAACAGCAGCTTTGCAGTTACAGTGTTCAGTCTGTAGTTTCACCTTTTACATTAGAGTTTCCAAATGGATTTTCCGTTCCCAGAAGTGGCTACAGGCTACGAACAGTTCCTGAGAGTGAATGTGCTGCAGGTAAAATAGTTCAAGCCTCCCAGAGCCAGAAAGAAAGAACAAGTTTCTCAGCTACAGGGAGGGCAATGCTGCTCAAGGGGATCTCTGATGAGTGTGTGATCTTTGGAGAAAGCGCTGGAACCCAGCGCTCCTTTCATAGCTGGGGACTGGAGTCCCGATGTTGCTGTTCACTGGGTAACTACGTAGAAACTGTGGACACAGTTTGTGCAGAGCCAGTCTTAATTGAGCTTCGAGAGGTCATTACTTATGGGCTTGGACTGGCAAAGATAGAAGAATTCCATCATTTTGGGGACCCTAATGGGGCACGTGCATGAATCCTGTATGGCCATGGGAATGGCCATTAGCAGAGCTTTGGATCTTAAACACAGTCAGTGTTTAACTGAGGCATCCACAGAGATGAGTTGCCTTCAGAGTTTGAGTGACAGTTGAGAAATTTGCAATTTTGGACTGAAGACATTAAATTCGACTTAAGTGGAATCCTTCACGAGTCTGGACCTAACTCCCAGGTACCCTGCATAGCAAAAGCATTTTCTGAACATCTCTTATGTAGGCTTTTTACATGGTTCATCAGTCTTTAAAGTGTTACCTTTCCCATTTTTTTTTCTCTGCTTTGTGTATTTATTGATGGTTACCTGCTTCAATGTCTCTTCATTTTTATAGGGATCGAAAATTATATAAGCTGGGATTAAAGGGTTTCTATGTCAAAGAAGACAATGCTAGTACAGGTAAGGTAATAAAATGTACTGTGATAGGTTGTGCAGTCATGCTTAAAGTGAGTTATGTTTGCTTATTTAAGGTGCAGTAGGTGCCAACCCATATTTTTTGTGCTTATTTTTGGCTTGTTTTCACTGCTTTCATTATGGGGGCAAATGCGAATCATAATTTAGCTCTTACATAATTTTCAAGTTACTAGAATCTTGACGTGGAAGGTTGTGTCCAACTGAATGCGATGCTTATTCCTGTCCACACAGACTTATCAGCTCACAAAACCTCCAATCTGCAGAAAGCAGATTAGCTCACAAGTGCCTGACCTGCTCTCAAGTAATCACTTCTACTTCCCTAACTCAAAAATAAATTATATAAGGGAGGGTCTGTGGATCCTAGATGGTTGTCTAGGGCACTACCATCCTGCTGCCTCTACCCCAGCTTTTAGGATGTTGGCTATTGTTGATTAATCTGCTGAGCAGCAGAGTTGGTCCCAAAGGCAGAGGAAAAGCAATGGCCCTGATAGGGAAACTCAGATTCGCATGTACACAAGGGAGCATATGAGGAGGACCACAGGAGTTAGTTTCTTGCTCAGCATGCTTGTATTTCTGGAATGATAATGTTGCATGCTCTGGCAAATTCAACTCCGTTCCCTTGCTCCATCTGCAGAATTCCCCACATATGCCTATCTGAACATAGTTCCTTTGTTATCTCTTTTTTTCTTTACTATCTTGTCAGCTCCACCATCATATAATAGCTTGATTTCAAAGGAGGAAGTCTCAACAGAAGGGAATGCCTATAGAGGCTGAGAAAGAGTAGTGCTGCTTAGATGGAGGAAACATGAATGGAGTGAAGAAGCAGAATCTAAACCATGTTTTTGTAGATATATGGCTGAATTCTGGTGAAAGTAATCACTTAAAAGAGAAACCTTGTGCTATGTGATAATTTGGCAGTATATATATCCTGACAAAAAAAACCCTTAAATTTTTCAAGTTTTATCAAGCCTTATCAAGTCTGTATTCCATAAATTTCATCAAAATACATACCTACTTTGTCAGTGGTATTTATCATTTTATGTTTATATGATGTTACTTACGAGACAGAAGTGCAAGTAGTAACTCAATTGATGATCACGTATTTCTCAATGAATTAGGTTCTGTACTTGAAACATTATATTTTTGTAAAACTGTGTCACCTTTGTTAGCCTAGTTTTAAAAGATTTGTAAGAAAAGTGGCAGTCTCTCATATTTTAATGTTGATTTGATATATGCCAAAAAAAAGTCCTACAAAGAATTTTTTTATTATATTAAATTTTCTGTTGTTTATTGGGCAGTTTTGTAGTTTGCTTTGCAAGTATTTGAAATTAATATTTTTGGCTGTTGAAATTAGCTTTTGGTTTCATCTGACAGTTATGCGCTCTTGTTCTCTACTTACATTTACTTGCTCTTTTTCATAAGAATGTGTGTGTGTATGCATATCATCCTGAGGGCAAAGGCATGCAGAAATTGAGGTCTCATTTGAAAATTTAGCCTTTCTTTTTTAGGATACTGAATGTACCATGCTCCTGAAAAAGAGAAACCAATCAAGTTGAAATAATGACAAAATTGAAAAGTTCAGAATTCATGCCAGTGCTAATATTGGGTTAAATTTCTTCAAAAGCTAATATATAAAAATTTGCATTTGTATTAATATTGCTGCTTTGATGAGCTAAACCAAGACATGAAAGATACTATAATCTATTAATAAGTTTCAAATATCTATAAGAAACTTTGAAATGGGAAAGGAAACTTAAGGGGCAATTCTGTTAATTTTTGTAGCCAGACTGATGCATTATAGTATCAAAGCCAGATTATGTTTATTTGATATAATTGTTCATAGGAGCATCTGAGGAAGAAAACTATTGTCCCAAAGTGGCATTAAAGGTGGACACTAATCATGCTTTGGATGAGGAAGAAGTTGAACTAGACTCGGAGGCTGAGCTTATGAAGAGTATGGGATTGCCTCTTCAGTTCGGTGGACAGTCAGCTCACAGGGACTTTGTGGTAAAACTTTGTTCTATTTGCTTTGTGTTTTCAAACTACAAAAGCAAGGGCACGTCTCCTCTTCAATTATTGTTGAGACAGCAGTTTGTGGAAAGGTAGCCAAGCTGGCTTTAAGTTGCCTAGCTCAAGTACTTCTAGCAGTATAGTCATAGCAGCACTGTGATCTGTGTAGCCTGTAAAATTTATCTTTCAGTTTAACTCAATATTGGCTATGCTTTATGCTTCCGTGTCTGTATAGCTTTTGCTACTAGAGAGAGCTAGCTTAAAACAGCCATAGTGATGTTTGTCTCAGGACAACTGGTGTACTCCAAACTAAGCGTGGGTGTTCACACTGTCTGCTCTAGTCATCTTTAGATAAAAATATAAAGCTAATTTTCCCCCTATAGCTGATGGAGAGAGCCAGGCTTTTCCAGAGGACAGCAATTAGACTTGGATACTCTGCTTTCTGTAGGGAGCAGCTCAACTGTAGAGGAAGACTAAGGTTGTACTTGCATGAAAAAAGGTATACCACATTGTTCACTTTATACAGTGTAGAGCTCCCTAGAGGTGAAAAGGTACTTCTGGGCAGAGTACTCTGGGATTGTCACCTGATGAATTTTGTAAATGAATAGGACAAACTTGGATGTTATTTAAAACATTGGCGTGTAAACAGACATTACAGGAATCTGAATTCAAACCCAAAGTATATATGTAATTTGTGTTGCTATATAGTAATACTGCAAAGAACTTGAATGGGAAAATAATATGTTTTTGTTAGACTATTGTTAAGCACTGTGCTTTGTGCAGTCTGTATTCTCATGATATTATGAGGAATGTGAATGAAAGATTAGTGCCAGTTCTCTGAAACAACCTTCTTTATTGTCCGCCTTGTGCCTTTGTCGGTGCAACAAAACTAGGGATTGCAACAGATTAGACTTTGGAGTAATGTCTTGTACACTTGCACAGTCTTTTGCCCATGTGATTGTTTTGGGCTTTTTCTCTTTGATCTGCTGAATTTAATTTGGCAGTTTAGGCAAAATTTGGCAGTTTTACCTGATAAAAACATTGAAGAAAAAAAATGGTTCTGTCATTCTATCTTGTTTATGTATGTAAGCACGTGTAGCAAACTGAAGCAACTGTAGCAGTATTTAATGGAACCAACAAGCTACCTTACTGTTTTCTCTCAGTAATAGGTTCTTGCCTTCTGTTGCACTAGATAACTGTAGCAGTCAGGGTTTGTTATAACAAGTGAAATGTATTCATTGCACAAATGAAATGGCTCCCTTTTTTGGATAGGAGTCTGTTTCTGCCTTTCTACTTCCCTTCCAAAACATCCTGTAGGGCATTTGGAATTCTAAAGGCAAACTGTTTCCGTGTGTTTCTGTTAGCCATCTCAGAGATAAGTGTAGAATGAGAGGAATATTACACCCTCCTTTTGAGTCAGTGTCTTCAGGTATCTTTAGCCGTGCATGAAGAGACTCTGCAAGCAGGATTTACGGAACTTAAAAGTATAAAGCATTTTTTTTAAAAGCACACAGAAGGTAAGTACACCCTAATAAGGCATGTGAACAGTGTTTACTGGTCAGACAGGTATCAGATGGTGGGTGGTAAGGGTCAGCCTGCACAGCCCCCTGGAACAGGTCCTTGATGTTGCTGAATTACTGTTTTACTGCTGACCTCAACCCAGCAATCCAACAATTCCTGACTAGCTTCCCTTTAGGATTTTATACTGTTCTATGTTGGTGTTCTTCCTCTTGAATCCTTGAGCTACTAACGTCTTCCATCTCAACAATCCCACAGCCTGTAATTCTGCCTTTTTTGTCTTTCTACAGACTTTCTCACAGCTCTTTCTCACAACTTTTTCAGAAGTGTGAGCCAAGGTTATGCAGCTGGGCCATATCAGAGTTGGGCTCAGGATCCTTGAAACACTGACAGCTGAACCTTTTGAAGGCAGAAAGCTTACAGTGGGGTTATAGCAAGACGGAGGGTTACAGCAGAAGCAGAAATGTACAGACATATTTATTGTGCTTTTATTTATTTTTTTTTTGCACTTCACTTTATTGCACTTTGCAGATACTGCTTTTTTTTTTACAAATTGAAGGTTTGTGGCAACCCTGCGTCGAGCAAGTCTGTCGGCGCTATTTTTCCGACAGCATGTGCTCACTTTGTGTCTCTGTGTCACATTTTGTACATTGTTCTTTTAGACATAATGCTATTGCACACTTAATAGACTACAGTAGAGTGTAAACATAACTTTTATATGCACTAGGAAACCAAAAAATTCTTGTGACTCGCTTTATTGCAATATTTGCTTTATGGTGGTGGTCTGGAACCGAACCCACAGTATCTCCGAGGTATGCCTGTACTTGGAAGGAGCACAAGGGAAGACTGCATATATGTTCTAGGCTTCTGAATATGTTCTTTTCTCATTATATTTTAGGCAATAGACAATTACAGAAAGAGAAATAACACAAAGATCATGAAAAAGAAGAAGAAAAAGAAGAAAGAGTTACAGCAAAAACATCAGTATAATATGGGGCAGGAATCTCATGAAAAAGCTTGTGTTGGTCATAACCAATCCATTTCTGATGAGCCAGCCCTAGCTACAGAGCAAAGTGAAGACAGGAATAAAATTCAGGTTATGAATGAAGGGAACTGTAAAAGTTCAGAAAGTCTTATTAATGAGGCCTTCCTCAATGAGCTTAAAGAAAAATGGGAGAGGTACTGGAGTGAGTATGGAGAGGGCCTTCTTTGGCAAAGTTGGCTGGAAAAGCATGAAGAGGTCAGGTTGTCTGAGGCCACAACAACCTCTGAGCCTTGGAATAGTCCTGACACCAAGGAAGAGTGGGAGCAGCATTATAGGGAACTGTACTGGTATTACTGGGAACAGTTTCAGTACTGGACAAGTCAAGGATGGACTACTGACAGCTCATGTAACGACAGTGTGAAAGTTAATGGGCTTACCCAGGAAACCGGTCCTTCAGCAAAAATGGACTTTGTCAGCCCAGATGCTGAATATAATCAAGTCCTGAACTCGGAGTTGTCTCCCTCTAACATCAGAAGTGAGGAAACACCTACTTCAAGTGCTGAGCCCCACAGTGAAATAATCTCTGGGATCTGTAACATAAATCTGAATTTGGAGGAAGTGGAGCAGAGCAGAGCAGTTCTAACAGTTACCTGTGATGATCCTCAAAAGCATAGTTCGTCTGACAGTGAAAGCCAGTGTCCTTCTGTTTCAAGCCAAAAGGAGCCATGTGATGGAGGAACCAGGAAAAGGAGTGCCTCTAATGAAAATAAAAGTATTAACCAGTCAGGTAATACAAAATCAGTTAAAATTGATTCTCTTGGTATTTCTTTAGAAGGATGCATATAAAAAACAAGATGGTGTCTTTACTATGTCATTTAAAAATGTGGATGGAGTGTTTTTGTAGGATCATTGAATATTTAATTCCTTTTTCTTCCCTCTGATTCTCTCTCCTGTCAAACCGGTATATTGAACGTATCACTTCAGCCAGAATTGATTTTTAACAAAGCATATTTGTCATAAATCTTCCAAATGTGCTAAAGAAAGTAGCGAGAGAACAGTGGTAGTGCCTTTTTTTTTTTCTCTTAGTATTAGCATTGCAGTTGTATCTTTACTGATATGTTGTTTTCTCTCTGGTAGTCTAAAATAAATGAGTGAAACTCAGGTTGACGTTCTAGTGAATCTGACCTATTTAAGATCAGCTTTTTGAGAAATATTTACAAAAAAATGTAGTTCTGCTGTTCTGTTTCTTTTTGCCTTTTGTCTGAAAATACTATACTTGTAAATAAACTCTTTTGTTTGTTTTGTTGTACAATGTACTGTGGACCAGATGACTTTCAGAGGTCTATTCCAACATTAAGTCATCAATTAGCCAACCAACTGCAGTCGTCTTTATAACTCCAGCCTCATTTGTTCATAGCTAGTGCTAACAAATGAAAGTGCCACAGTCTGACTGCCAGTTTGACCTGTCAGTGTTCCCTGTAAGCAGTAGTGTAACATCTTACCCAACCGTTGTGCGGTTTCTTCTGCTGAAGGGGAGTAATGGAGTATGTGAGTTAAGTGTCAGCAACTTGATGTTAGTTTGATGGAGAAACCTTTGAGTGCATTGCTAGTGACTGTCCATGGAAGGAAGGAGCAGTCATGCTCCCATCTTGATCTTACAGTAGAGTTAGAGTGGGAGAGATGGAAGGAAAATCTCCTTTCCAACAAGAAATGAGGTAAGGCATTGGAATCCTCTTGTATTAGACATATGTGAATATCTTCAAGAGCTAGTTAACTGGAAACAAAATTTAAGAGGAGAAAAGAAGCTATTTGTAATTTGTACTTTGCAGGCATTTTATTCTTCTTGGAGAGCTGAGGTATTTGAAAGTTGGCCCTGCTTAGGATTGCTAAGACTTCTACAGCATAACTAATACTGGAAGCTTGTATTGGTATGTTGTCTCTCTAAACAGAGATAGATAAAGATTTGTGTGGTTTGGCACCAGTATCATATTTATCAGATTTAGGAAGTCAGTCAATATACTGTTTGAAAAATCTCCAAATATACTTTTGGGACTGGAAGATAAGGAATGTATTAGGCAAAAGGAAATTGATCTTATCTACCTTTTTAGGTTCACAGGGCTCATATCAATCAAAGTCAAATGACAAAGAACAGTTGCTGCTTGATGACAAGAATGAAGATGAAGAAGAGCCTCCTGAAAACAGACATGCCAAACTCAAGAGAAGGCAAGTCATGAACTTCAGACCACCTTTTTTCTCAAATGCAGGAAGGCCCAGAAGCCTTCTGATTTAATAACTGCTGCTCCTTCTATTGGGATTGTCAAGTATCACTTCGGTACAAAACCATCTGGCTTTCCATCACTGCATACCACTTTACCTGACAACAAGCAATGGATATTTCTTATCTTCCTTTGCGTTAGAAAAGAATGTATGGCCTTGATGCTGAGTTCTGTGCAACATAACATTACTGTTCTTGTACCACTGAAGGAGACAAGATTATTAAATTCAATGGAATAGCTTGTTTGTTTTAGGTGTAATTAGCGTAGAAGGTATGAGAACAATATTAAATAATGTGTACCGTTTAACTGAATTACATGTTGCCAGTAATGTGCTCAGTGCTCTGGAAATCATAAAATAGGTAATCTCTACCTTGCCTCAATCATTTTCTTTCTTCTCTAATAAATTTATAATTTCAAAGATGGAGGAACAGCTCTTTTTCTTTCCTCTCTTATTCACAATCTCAAAGTTGTAGGCATGGATGGAGTTGTTATCTGGTAATGATGAGGCTTGATTGTTCTGCAGACAAGCTGTCGCCATAGGATTAATAATATTAGATTAGACAGATAATATTAGATAGATTAGGTAGATAATATTATAGCTAACGGGGGGATAATAGTTGATGAAGGTAATTCGGAAATAGGGTGAACTTACCTTCCTCAATTCTGAGTAGGGCTTAATGTTAAATGCTTTGAGAAGTGATTCAGAATAGTTGGAATATTATAACTCCTGTGGACGAATGTATGTTCCTAGAATGGGGTTAAAAAGGTATGTGTTCATCTACATGAACAGACTGGTGGTTTCAGCAGTATGTGGGAGAACTCACTGAAGTGAGCATATAAATGTTCTCTATAGGTAAGTTCCTTAGTGGCATAGCTTTAAAATAAGTGCATTTTAATGAACAGTAACTTTTCTTCATCTGCATTTTTTTCCTAGTCATGAGCTGGACGTGGATGAGAACCCAGTGGAAGATCCCGAGGAAACCTGTTCTATTTTGGGTTTCAAGTGTGGCACAGGACAAAAGTAATTGCTATGAGAAATTCAGCGTTTCTTCACGGCAAAACAGTGCTGTTGATATTATTCAAATAGGCCATTTGTCTCCACTCCAATTTTGTTAAACTGTTTGAAGATTTTTCTCAAAATTAGTCTTTGCTCCTAATAAAACTGCAAGCCTTTAACAAGGGGGGGGGAGGAGGGAGGGAGAGGTGCAAAGTTATGGAGGTGAATTAAAGAACAAGAAAAGTGCTTTGAAACAGAAGTACAATTTTATAAATTAAATAGGACTAGGAAGTATCTCTTAAGGCAGTTGTGTAAATAACAGTGGAATGGTGGGTCAGCTACTTAAATCAGAGATGCTTAAAGGCTCTAACTGTTAATGACCTCAGTTTGGAGTCTTGTGAACTTAGACCATAACTTATAGTCATTTCATGTTAGAATGAGGTAACTTCCACATTAATAAAATGTTGCCAGTGTATGGATTAGTGAAATTTCATTTTCAGTGGAATGACCTATAGATATCGTGGTCAATGCTGCAGAAGCAACAAGAGTACAGGGTGGACTGCAGCTTAGCTCTAGGGCTTCTGCAAGACATTGCCAACATAAATTGTTTAGTATGTATATATGTTTCAATAATAATAAATAAAAATACAGTGCTCTTGAAGGTATGTCTGTTCTGCAGCTACTGCAGGTTGTATTTATTTAAAAAGAATCTTTAGAGGGGATAAATGCCTTTTAAAGAGATAATTTAGCCTAAATCACCTTTTCCAGACATGTGCATTCATGTTAAAGCTTCCAGATTGGAAATTGGCCAACTAAGGTGAAGCTCAGTCCTTCCTTTTTTATTTCAGGTACGGTGGAATTCCAGATTTCACCCACCGAAGTGTGCAGTACCTGGAGAAAAATGCAAAACTCAAGTCCAGATTCTTGGACATGCGTAAACCAAGAAAGAGCAAAAACACACACATCTTCTTTCCAGAAGAACCTGAAACAACATCTTTTCAAAAAAATAAAACTTTGAAGAAGGTAGGTTTAATTGTTAGTCTTGCTGTAATTCACAGATTTATCATTTTCCTTAGCTGTTGTTGAATTATGAAAATTAAAAAAAAAATTGCACAGAGCAGTTGACATTTTTAAGCATCAGTTTGGTACTCTTCATTCTTGCATCTTTTGATTTCTTCCTTAGTGAAGAGTAGTTAGGTTAGGATGGATGTTGAAAGGCATTGCAGGACTCTTGGCAATCTGTCAAGAAGAATGTGAGCTTAATGGTGAAGCTATGTGAAAGTCATTCCTAATATCTGGGTTTATCATTCTTTTAGAGGTTTCTGTAGTCAGTAAAACTATCTTTGGTTTAAAATTGCATCTGAGTGCACTTGTTAGTGCTAGAATTTCAATAGTGAGAGAAAAATGTTTGTATAAGTATGTGTTAGTGTATTCTATGCAATTCCATATTCTTACTAATTTTTTTTTTGGGGGGGGGGGGAGGAGGGTTCCTCCTTTTATGGAAAAGGAACAGTACAGGACTTCTTCATGTGTTGATTATCCAAATCAGTCATTTGACAGAATGTCAGAAACGGGGTTTTTCATTCTGTAGACTTTTAGCAATTGTTACTTAGTCCTGATTCTTTCTACTCTGTTACACTGTTTAGTGACATCAATTTTTTTGTTAGTACCTGCACCTAGTTTCACCTGTATTGCTTCCCTGAATTTTTTCTTAAGAGATTAGTAACATGAGGAGAAAAATTTGTCATTTTACGTTTTTCTTAGTCAAATCTCTCTAAAATCTATTACCTCAGTTTTTAAACGTTACCTCTCATTTTTCTGGGATGCCTGGCATTCACTAATACCTGATTAGAAAACACTGTTTTCTAGTGCTGGCAACATATATTGTACTGAATTCAAATGCCATTGCTACAGTTTTTGATCAAAAGCTTGACCATTGCCATTGTGCATCCGAAGCCAGCATAGTTCTTGGAGAACTTTGTGATTTTTTGGAAAAAAAATTACATGTTTCCTCAGACTTTCTGGTAAGGAACTCTTCCTGCTGCCGTAGGCCTAGCACCACATAGTAATAGTAATGTTAAAAGTGAGCATCCGCATATATTTTTGAAGAGTTTGAACCAACATCTCATCGATTAAGCTCTAACGGTGAGTTTTCTACTGTGCAGTAAAATGCTTTAATACATGAATTGTTTGGTGCATTTTGGAGACAAGGGAACTATAATGTATGAAGTTAATTTTACCTGTTTATCTGAACCTGCGAGGCAGAGTACAATTTTTTTGAATGCAGATCAGAGAAAAGATAGTTAATTAAAAGGCAGTAATCTTCGTCACTTGTGTTGGCAAGTTTGTTTATATTTATTTCATATGTTTTTGTGAATGATTTACTGCATTTATCAGTTGATTTCATGGAGTTTGTCTTTTGCATGTACCTGGTATCTAGTTTCTAAAGACTAGTTGTTTCAAAATATTGAGCAAAGGGAGTAGTTAAGGACTTGCGTACGCTTCTCAATATTTTCTCTGTGAATATTTTACTCTTTTCAAAATACATGTGATATAGATTATATCCATGATAGGATGCTTTTAAAGTATAATGCTTTTAAACTATATTTTTGTACCTGGTTAACAGCACAGTCTAATCGTCTGTGATATTTGACAATTCCAGGTAGAGGAGTTCTTAAAGCAGGTTAATAAACCTGTGGAGGAAGTTGCATCCCAGAAATCCATTCCTCAGGATAAAGTAGAGGGATCTTCTACAAGCAGCGACTCGGAGGATCAGGAAAGTGTTACTGCACAAAATGTGAAATTGAATGCTGAAAACCATAAGTCGCAGTCTTCCAGTGTGGTTACTTGTGAACTTGGAATGAATAACCATGAAGAGAAAACAGAAGAAGCAACAGCAAATTGCTGTGATTCTCAGGGTGTGGGAAGGCAGGAATGTGATTCTGGAAGAGAGTTAGTCTGTCTGGATATTCCAGATTATCTTCGGGTAGAAACAGAAGATGTGAGCCAAGGTACATCTGTTTCTTACAGACTGGAAATCCATTGGCAATGGAATTAGTGTAGTAATTTGGGAAAGGAGCTTTATGTGGTATTTATTTATTCTGTTTATTCAAAGAGACTTCTTTAGTCCAAGTTCTGTGTAGTGAGGCTGGCTTAGAACTGTAGTGGTGGAACTGACTTGTTCCTGAAGCACCAAAAGTCCCGGGTCTTGTCTTTAATTTTAATAGTAGTTCTTTGTAGATAAACAGCCATTGTTGGTCATATGCATAACATAACAGGTCTCCAGTTTATGCCCTTCTTTTTTCCCCTTTAAGGGTAATTAATTTCAGATAAATGCATGGACTGCTGGGTTTTGCTTGTTGCTGAGCTTTAGGGACTGTGTGGTATTAAAATTGTTTTCTAGGCGAAAAATCCTCTATAGTATGAACCTTTTTATTTAACATTTTTCAGGTTTCTGCATATAGTTTTATCCTTCCCACACTTAGTTCAATTCTATGAATTTCTAGAGTAAAACTCTTTTGTCCAGCTTGGTTGTTATTCCTTGTATGTGTATGGACATTAAATTGGTCTGTGATCCAGTTGTTTGTTCATTGTGTAGCATTTATTGCTATCAGTTGAAAAAGATGCCTAACGTGGAGAATGTTAAATAAGGGGTGAAGTCTTATTATGTATAGGACTGTGACAGATAAATCTTTCCCCTTGTTATATAGGAACTCTTTTTTTTTCATTTCTTTTTTTTTTTTTTTAATATTTAAACCACTGACCTGCATAATCTGGTAAACAGTAATAAAGGAATTTTAGCAGTGGTGTTAAACTTCAGCATTTTGTATCTTAACACCTTTCTACCTACCGATTACATTCCTAGCCTATGAGAACAGTAATTGTTAACTTTTGCAGTGTCTTCCAGTTGTAGGTGAAACAAAGACTGCAGAGAAGAACCAGAAAAAAAGGAGGAGGAGGAACAGAACTGTACCAGGAAATGTACCTGCTGAGATTGCTGCTGATCCTGAGTTGGCCAAGTACTGGGCACAACGTTACAGACTGTTCTCACGGTTTGATGAGGGAATTAAACTAGATAGAGGTGTGTCTAGTACAAAGTGTGCAGACTGGTAGTATAAGATGTATCCAAACCTGTGGCCTTTCTTACAATTTATTACTCATTTTCTTGTAAGAGGAGCATTACTGAGTGTCTTTTTGCACCTCTGAATAAATTCCATGACCCAGCAAGGAGATGAACAGAACTCTCAGACTTAAGTTGCTCTTTTGGAATGGGACACCCCTGTTTATATTAGTCCTGATGTTTGCTATAGATCATGGTGTTCCCAAATTATGCCTGGTCAGGACTTTTTCAGAAACTCAATGACATTTTCTATGGCTATATTTTACAAAATTAATTTTGTGAAAATTTGAAATATCCTGATGAGTCTAATTTTGCCCTATTAGCATGCAAAGTCTTTCAGCAGTCATTTTCAAGCTTATTCTTTTCTATCTTTACATGGAAATCATTTCCAAATCATCAATTCATAGGTAAATGAGCAATTATGATTGCTACTTTTT
>NW_020450786.1:472349-649494 GCF_003343035.1 Apteryx rowi
GTTGTTGTTGTTGTTTTAAACCTTTCATTTCCAATACTCTCCCATATAAACCTGTAGATTATTTGGTGGACCAGACACTCCCATATAAACATGTAGATTATCTGGTGGACCAGACATTGCTGGTGTCAGGTGTGGGACAATATATTTCTGGTTTTATTTGTTACAGAGTGGAATTGTGACTGATATGTAAAGTTCTTCAGAGCTGCCTTAGAGGACTTGTCCTTGATAAGCCAGAATCCTCAGCGCATAGTTCAACAAAGCATTCACTGAAATTCTGGCATATCTGTTCACTTCAGACTTTGTATGCTTGGCAAATTGCTCTATTGAACAAAGCTGAGCATCTTGAAAGCCTGTAGTTTCCTGGTCAAATGTGTTAAGCAAAAATTGTTGGGATTAATGTTCAATCTTCAGCTGTGTGGTGGGGTTTTTTTTTGGGGTGGGGGGCTGGAAGGAGGGAGGGAGGAAGGGGTTGGAGTTTTAATGTAGGTGACCTTGAAATAAGTTGCAAACACACACTTCTTCCATTTCCTTTGCAGAGGGTTGGTTTTCTGTCACTCCTGAGAAAATAGCTGAGCACATTGCAGTGCGTGTCAGTCAGTCATTCAGCTGTGACATAATAGTGGATGCATTTTGTGGAGTTGGAGGAAA
The DNA here is from genome assembly GCF_003343035.1 of Apteryx rowi. Lineage (NCBI taxonomy): Eukaryota > Metazoa > Chordata > Aves > Apterygiformes > Apterygidae > Apteryx > Apteryx rowi. The sequence continues at coordinate 472,998 of NW_020450786.1, forward strand.
TGCTATTCAGTTTGCTTTGACCTCAAAAAGAGGTAAGTAGGTGTTGTATACAGCACTTTTTTCCCTTCCTTTTTTCCCCCAAAATTTGGATATGGATTTTGTTCACTGATTTTCCTTTTTTCAGTGCTTCTGAAGCAACAAAAGCCTTTTTGCTTCATCAGAATCATAACATGATCTTTATGATTTTAAAATGGACCTATAAAACTGCTTTTGTGTTTTAAGTAAGGTTAAATATATGTTGTACTGGTCAGAGTTATTTTTACATGGCTTAGTAACTACTCTGTGGGATGCTCCAAAGATTGCTGGTAAAGGTTGAGTTCTGTTAGCAATGCAGTCTTGCAGTGACACCACAAAGTTTCTTATTTTCTCAGTAGTTATGCTAAATGTATATACTCAAAAACATATTACATGTGAATAGTACTTAAAATAGCTTAATGGGATAATGTGCAGATGCAGCAGAACCAAATACAGATGATGACTTAATCCTAGTTTAAGTTTCCGTTGCCAGTAATGGAACTGCAGTGAATCATGACGTTGTAGCATTGACTGCCTGATATTCCTTTGCTCATCAAACACTCTGGTAAAATACCAGTTCATTTTACACTTCTGAGTAATTTCTAAGCAAGACAGATGATATTTTGTAGTGTGTTAAATTTGGTAGGCTGTGATCTATTCTATAAATATTTTCTAAATGTCATGTCTCTTTTTGTATTTGCTGGCCAAGATTATATTTCTGTGATGATGTGCTGCCCTTGTATCACATCTCTTGTGCTGTATTGGGTATTTTCTTAGCTTAGTTTACAGTACAGTGTGATAGGCCACAAGATAAATATTTACTTTTAACAAATGGGAAGAGTAAGTTTCCAGACAACAGTTTAAATTGTTTTGCTTCTGCCAAGATCAAAGAGAGGAGAACTTCCTCTCTTAGACACGCAACCTTACCTGTCCACTGCTTTAGCTGAGATGGGGGATTGTCATGGTAGTCGATATATGACACCCGAAACTGTAATATAGCATGTCAGGGAAAAAAATTTGCTTTCCGGCTTTACAATAGCAGCTGTGTCTCCCCAGTCTTGGCTCTATTATTCCCCTTGCTGTTTTGCAAGTGCAATGGTATTGTAGTGTTTGTGGAACCTCTGCTTCTGCAGAGTCAGGGGGGCAACTTGTTCCCCTCTGAGGAAATGTAGCTTGATTTCTGTTAGTTACAAAACTGGAATAATCCCTATTGCTGTGTGACAAAACAGATTTGTGAAAGTTGAAACTACAAACACAGAAGCAAATTATCAGTGTGATCTGTATCTGGTGGCTACACAAGAACATCTTTGTTCTGAAGATTTGTTCTGGCAATTGCGTAGCATCCATCTGACAATCAGGTAGTTTGTGCTTCACAATTCGCCTTACTTTTGTGTTTCCTCTCACTTTCACTTGCAGTGATCGCTATTGATATTGATCCTGAGAAACTCAGTCTCGCACGTAACAATGCAGAAGTGTATGGTGTGGCAGATCAGATAGAATTCATATGTGGAGACTTCATGGTGCTGGCTTCTGATATAAAAGCAGATGTTGTGTTTCTCAGTCCTCCGTGGGGAGGGCCTGACTATGCCACTGCTGAAATCTTCGATATTCAAACTATGATTTGCCCTGATGGATATCCTTTGATTTGTATGTCTTCATAGTCATGATTCTCAGTCATTTATGAAGGGTTTTCTCTCTGTCACTCCTTCCTGTCTTGACACTGGCTTTGTTATGTCCAGCTGGCTGACTTGGAATGATATTAACTGCAATTGAAGTTGCAGCTATGCCCCATTTGTTTAACCTCTCTCCCCCGCAAGACCTCAGCTATATGAAGTTGATTATAATCAAAAATTTTTAATTTAGGTAATTTTTAGCTTTAAAAACTATATCATAGTTACTCATAAATGGGGAAAAAACTCTTAAAGACTTTTAATAGTTTTTTTTAACTTAAAATATTCATGCATGTGATGTTTTTAACTCCATGTTATTTTATGAAAAAGTATTGACATCATGTAGACACATGGTGTATATATAGGCAAAAAATAGTTACATGAGCTATGAATTTGTCATTAATTCCATTTTTACTTGATTTGTGAAAGGCACATTTTGTTTAAAATAGTTTCTTCAGACTATTTAAATTACAACACCTGCCTGTGACTTGGGAAAGCACAGAAAAATGAAAGCAAAATATTAACCCTTTCACTTAATGCATAAAATTCAATACTAATTTATTTACAGTGGTGGTGAACTCTCATTCAGTTGAGAAGTTGTTAGTATGCTATTTTCAAATATGAAGTGCTGTTTTTTCCAGAATGACCTTAGTTATTTCCTTTTTGGCTAAAATGTAGCCATGTTTCCAATGTGTAAAGAAATCACAGAATCACAGAATCACTGAGGTTGGAAGGGACCTCCGGAGATCATCTAGTCCAACCCCCCTGCTCAAGCAGGGTCACCTAGAGCACATTGCACAGGATTGCATCCAGGCGGGTTTTGAATATCTCCAGAGAAGGAGACTCCACAACCTCTCTGGGCAACCTGTTCCAGTGCTCTGTCACCCTCACAGTGAAAAAGTTTTTCCTCATGTTAAGATGGAAGTATCTGTGTTTCAGTTTGTGCCCGTTGCCTCGTGTCCTGTCGCTCGGCACCACTGAAAAGAGTCTGGTCCCATCCTCTCGACACCCTCCCTTCACATACTTGTACACATTGATAAGATCTCCTCTCAGCCTTCTCTTCTCCAAGCTAAACAGGCCCAGCTCTCTCAGTCTTTCCTCATAAGAGAGATGCTCCAGTCCCCTAATCATCTTTGTAGCCCTTCGCTGGGCTTGCTCCAGTAGTGCCACATCCCTCTTGTACTGGGGAGCCCAGAACTGGACGCAGTACTCCAGATGTGGCCTCACCAGGGCTGAGTAGAGGGGGAGGATCACCTCCCTCGACCTGCTGGCAACACTCTTCCTGATGCACCCCAGGATACCATTGGCCTTCTTGGCCACAAGGGCACATTGCTGCCTCATGCTTAACTTGGTGTCCACCAGCACTCCCAGGTCCTTCTCCGCAGAGCTGCTCTGCAGCAGGTCAACCCCCAACCTGTACTGGTGCATGGGGTTATTCCTCCCCAGGTGCAGGACCCTGCACTTGCCTTTGTTGAACTTCATGAGGTTCCTCTCTGCCCACCTCTCCAGCCTGTCCAAGTCTCTCTGAATGGCAGCACAGCCCTCTGGTGTATCAGCCACTCCTCCCAGTTTTGTATCGTCAGCAAACTTGCTGAGGGTGCACTCTGTGCCTTCATCCAGGTCATTGATGAAGAAGTTGAACAAGACTGGACCCAGTACTGACCCCTGGGGGACACCGCTAGCTACAGGCCTCCAACTAGACTCTGCACCACTGATCACAACTCTCTGAGCTCTGCCATTCAGCCAGTTCTCAATCCACCTCCCTGTCCACTCATCTAACCCACACTTCCTGAGCTTGTCTATGAGGATGCTATGGGAGACAGTGTCAAAAGCCTTGCTGAAGTCAAGGTAGACAACATCCACTGCTCTCGCCTCATCTACCCAGCCAGTCATTTCATCCTAGAAGGCTATCAGATTGGTTAGGCATGATTTCCCCTTGGTGAAGCCATGCTGACTACTCCTGATCACCTTCTTTTTAGCAACATGAGTAATAGTATAGTTATTTTTTTTTAGTTTTAGTTTTCTGAGGCAATAATGGTCAAACAAGAGTTTCTGTGTTTGGACAATATTAATTCCTGCGTTACAGAACACTATCTGACTTGCACACTGAGAAGACTAACTAAAAGAACTTATTTGCTTAATCGTTAAATTTGAGGTGTGCTTTCAAAATGTATGAATTTAAAACAACTTCTCCCTCTGCTTTCTGTTTTTGTTCTTTTCCTTTACTGGTTTCTACATTTGAAATTTTCAGGCTTTCCAAGAAGATCACCAACAATATTGTGTATTTCCTACCTCGGAATGCTGACATTGACCAGGTGTGTTACTTGGTAATGACTTCATAGTCACAAAAAGCTTAGCTGGTTCAAAACACAGATACCAGAACAAATTTAAGACTGGGTATATTTCTTTTAAAGTTTATGTTTCCAGGACTTTTGACATATTTATAAATAGGAGTAGTGAATTATTTCCATGATTTTGATATTGTTCCTTCACAGAGCAACAACTTGAAGGTACAGAAGGTCCAAAGCCAGTATATTTCTGAGTGTGTATCAGACAGGTATATTATTGTAAAAGAAAAAAAGAAATAATTTGTTTTAACCAGCTCTTACCTTATGATAAAGTGCAGAGTCCTAAATCTTCATGGCTTTCAGTTTATGGACAAGCTGCAGATAATCACTATATGGTCTGAAATACCATTTTGATTAGTAGATCAGTAGATTCTCAAACAAGAGACACATGTCATGCTGATAGAAATGGTATTGATGCTATCTACACAGGTATGTAGTTACGTATGAACTGCTTGTGTTGAAGTGGTTAGATGAGTTAGATTTATCACTGACTTCATAAACACACAGTTTATTTCACTAGTGTATGGTTTTTATTAGAAATTTTTGTTGAAGTACTATGCATGCTTGGTTGTCAAGCTTATTGAAGTGGAATGTCAATTGCAGTCATTTCGGTACTGACTGAAATTAAATATTCCAGTCAAATACTTTTTTTTTTTTTGGAAGTAGTTAGATGACTATTACACTTCCCTAAGTGTCTGGTTTAGTTTCCTCTGCATATTTTCTATGTTAATTATGTCTTGTAGATTATGCAGACCACAGAACTTCCCCAAATTATTTCCTGCTTTTCCAAAAGCTCTGTCTAACCTAGAGCAGATGAGGTCTCAGGCCACATCTGATCTGCAGGGTGGACTGTGGCAAACAGCTGACTTGAGAAACTGGCTAAAATTCACATGGCCTATGTATTAGCACAGTATGTGCATGCTCTGTGCACAGCACCTTTTGTTCAGCAGGTGATGATTCAGCTGCATTTTATGTTTCAAGCTGGTGAAAAGTCAAAATGGTTTATGAATCTCTGAATAGGGACCTTAACTTTAGGCAGTTTGTCTAGTTTCAACTTCTAACCATTGCATTTTATCAAGCGTTTCATTCCCACAATGAAGAACCAGCTTACCAGGCTTCTGCTCTGCTCACAAGCACTTGGCACTAGATTTACAAGTGGACAAAGGCATCTAAATTTCACCTATGTTCCCACAAAAGCATCTAAGAGTACAATCCACAGGCCTGCACCTCTTCGTACAAATGCTTCCTCTCCTTTGGTGTGTTGCTGAAATCTTCCAGCTCCCCTCAAGGGTTCCCTTCAGCATATGCCCAGAAATATCTTGGTCTTGTCAGTCCTGAACAGCTCAGCACCTGTACGTGGCTGGGAGCTAGGTGTCTTGTCTCCCCTGGATCCCGATCCAGTTGTCTCTGAATATTCCTGGTGCGCTCTGAATATTCCTCGATGTACATCCACAGTTTGGCTTCACACTGATTGCCAACTGCTGTCACTCAAAAACATGCCTTTGCGATCATAACTCAGTTGTTAAAGCACATAGCTGGAGGCCTGAGTTCAGTTCAATCCTTCAGGCTATAGACTGTTCCCTTGACAAAAAGGCAACTCCTTATGCCTCTTTCTAGAAACTGTGCCAGTATAAAGAAAAAAGGAACTAAGGATAGATGATGTGAGAGTGAGCATGAATCAAGCCTGCTGTTTAGGATGCTGTGCGGGGAGATGTAGACTTGATCCTGCTCGAATAGAGGTGGATCGAACATTACCTACCCAAATCCCTAGGGGGTGCTCTGGTCAATAGGAGACTGCAAAAGGTCATGCGTTTGACTGCTGTCGTCTCTGGCTGTGTTTAAGAATGGAGTTTCTGAATTTACTGCCACTAAAATTTCAGGGCTGTGAATCTCAAAATGAAGATTTCATATTGAAGTTCCTTACTGGTTAATGTGGGCAGTTCTCATTTTACTCATGGTTTTGCCCCAGATCTAATCCATCTTACTTTTCCCATGGATCTGATAGGGTCGCTTCTACTACTTGAACAACCTGCTTCGCAAAGATCCACGAACACCACTGCTAGTGTGTAGCATAATGTAGCTATGCTTGTGAAGGTAGTCCATAAATACTAGGGGCCTATAAAATTTTTAAGTAAATCTTAAAACATTTTTGGAGGAGATTAACACCTGGAAACTGAATGACTTAGATAAGGCAATGTTTGATGAACAGATTATCTGATGCCTTAAATTTGCAAAGAAACTTGTTTTTATGATTGATTGTTGAGAACATTGCTTAGGCATGTAAGACTCTTCAGTGTCCTTAAAAATTTTCTGTTGGTGTATGCATGCACGTATGTAAGGCTTTCATAGATAACTTAGCCCCCAGGACAGGCAGTCTAGTACACTTAATGTGTAAGGTGGCAATGGTTACAACTTAAGTATTTTGCTTCTCACTGACTGGCTTTGGCTCTACAAACAAGGTGTGCTTGTCAATTAAAACTGATTTAGAAGCTGATTTAATTGCCATTGCAAGCCTCCAGGAAGGCACTTATACTGACTGTAAGCCAGTGTATCAGTGTGAGCTTGCTTGTCCGACCAATGACTATCTAGCTCAAATAGAAATAAATGCCCAGCAGTTAGAAGCAACCTTACAGTAAAAATACTGTTTAGCCTTTAGTTAAGGTGGTGCAAGTTTAGTGGAAGAAACATGCTTGTTTTTACAGTTGGATAGCTAACATGGAATAGCCGTCTTGTTGGAAAATGCTAGTATGAAAGCAGGTAGTAGCTAACCTTGATCTCAGTGGTTCTGAGGACTCTGTTCATTGCTTTATTGTTGGGCAAGACAAACAACATTGTTCCACATGATTTTATTACAAAATCAGTGCTTATTATGACCTTTTTGTGTGTAGAGTTAGTCTTGTAGAGAGAAGATAGGTCCTTACTTGCACTGAAATTTTCTGAGCTTAAGAGGAAAAAGAACTTTCATACTTCTGCCTCAAGAGGGATCAGCAAACCAATAGAAATACAGTTGGTACATTTACAAGAAATCTGAAACATTTCCCTTAATTGCATGGAATCTCTTTGCTCATAATCATATACTTGTTACAGAATTTGTAATATATAGGTCTAGTTTTAGGTCAAATCAGTCTTGTATAAAACATTCTTTCTAGTCAAGGAATAATCAGGAACCATTATATAGATACGTAAAAATACATAGTTTTGTTATGAGGTGCATAAAAGCTTGACTATGTGTGACATCCTTGTTGATATCAATCCCTTTGCTGCGTCTTTGCATCTGAGTCTTCTTTAACCTTTTTCACATTCCTTAAAAAAAAAAAAAAAAAAAAAGGTAGTTCTAGGGAGAGCTACACTTTTATTTGCCGGTGGTATTTAAAAAAAAAAAAAAAAAAAGATTTGACCTACTTGGAGTTCCTTAGAAGTACAAAAGAATTAGAGATCACTGTGTCAAATAGATTTGCATATTTAAACCAAAAATATGTCCTAGTAACATGAAGTCTAGTGGAAATTTGAAAAATACTTGGATAGTTGAAAAAGGCTCTTGCTTTCTATAAGAGGAATTAGTGATGTTAATTTAAGCTGATATTACTTAAAAATTAGAGTGTTAAAGAATATGCGCCCTTTGGCAAAATTCTGAAAATCTCCTCCTCCTGCTCTGCTTTTGTTTGATTCTGCTGGCAGCAGGGAACCTGAAGACAGGGGTATTGAACCTTCCCCAGCATCTTTGCTCTTCTCAGCTGGTTCCTGTCTGCCAGATCAAGGGAAAGAAAAGAGATTTCTCCAGGAGATCCTACATTTGGGTCTTAATACTTCAGCAAAATGTGACCAAGACCTCCATGAGTGTCTGAGAAGCAAGGTCATTGAGACTGACCGTTTAAATATTAATAGTCTGTGGTTAGCAAGCTGTACTCTGTCCCGTTGCACAGAGTGAGAAACGTGTACACCCCTCAGGGATCACCCCTCCCCTAGTGGGAGTCCTGTGTTCTCAGTTGGCCTGTTTTCTCTACCTTTTGTATCTTTTAATATTTGCAGCAAAGGAGGAACCTCGCTTTTGTGTTGTTGTAGTAGCCTCTTCATAATGGTGGATAGCTTCTTTTCACCTTGTTGCAGGAGGTATGCTCTGTTACCCAAGATGCCAAAACACATGCTCCTAAATGCTCACATATTAATGTAGTGATGCACCTGACTTACTGCAAACCACGTGAATGCTATCATTAAGGTATTTCTTCTGTCGCTACTTGTTAGAATGGAATTAGGCTGTATAATGGCTCTCCCTAATAAACTGATGAGCCTACTATGTTGATGACCTGATACATTGGTGAGACTGATCAGCAATTCAGACCAGCCTAGCCAAGTTTGAGAGACAGGTTACTGGAGAAGACTGGGGAATTGGGGTTTAGCCCAACTCTAGCCTGACCAAGGATAACTGACTCCTTGGATAATGTTTTCAGTCTAACTGATTATGCTAAACTTCTTCAAAATTCTTTTAAGACAGTCAAATTGCACGAATTTGCAGATAGTGATTTAATTTCAGAAACAGATTTTTCTATCTTAGCGAAAGTCAATTTCATATTTTTTATATATATAATGTGTATATATGTGTGTGCGTGTGTGTACACACACCATGGGGTTATTTTTATATCTTTCATTTTTAGTTGCTGGAAATGTTGTATATTTAACATCTAGAATATACATTTATGCAAAAGGTTTAATTTGGGTAGCTTGTTAATATATAAAAGCAGCAGGATAATTGAGGCTGAATTCCAGATAGCATTTCAATCTTTATGACCCTTATAGCAATGAAAGTAAATCGAGTAGAATAATATTGACCTACTGTTAAGACAGAATACTAGTGCCTTTGCTAAATCTGGATGGTTCTGAGAGTAAAATGCCTGATTTTTGTTCAACTTGAGAGCTACCTTATTGGGTTAGAGAAAAGTTTTGGTCTGCCCGATATCCAGCCTGTGACAAAAGAAAAACAGTACAGGTCCAGAAACACATCTGCCAGTATCCAGAAGCCCTTCTCTATTTAGATCAATTGAAGCTGTAATATATATGCACTCTCCCTGGAAGGGATACAGCACTGTGGCTCTGCTTTGAGGGTAATAGCCACAGTGTTGTGAAGTCGCATCATGGATGTTGTAAATTTGCTATGAAGTTTTTACACTTCATGTTGATAGAGGGTATCAGGAAAGGCTTATTTAAACAAAGTAAGTGTCAAAAAAATTTTCAATAATGGAATGACTTAAAAAAAATAAAAGCCCTTCTACAAACTTTGAGTCTATTTCACAATGCAATGTTAATATAATTCCTGTTTCATAAGCAGAAATTATTTTTTTAGTTTAAAAGAATGCCTTTTCCTGTTAGAGTTGTTACTAAACCTTCTGCAAAATTTCCTCATTCTTCATGTTGGCTATTTTTGGACCTTACAGTAGTGTAATGTAACAGAGGAAGAGGAGTAATGCTGCTTTTTTGGTAATATATTTCAAAGGATAATATTTTGCTTTCTTTTAATCATTTTTAAGTATTGCTTCTTCATCAGACCATATGCAAAGTTTTGTACTTCCTAAAACATTAAAGTGAGTAAATTGCTAACACAATTTTTACTGCTAGGAGAACTGTTAATTGTTTATTGCTGCCCACGTTAATTGTAACTATGTAGAACTGACAGGCCAAAGATACTTGTGCTTGAAATAACAAGTAGAACAGCATGACAGGCATAATGTTGTCAGGTTGGTGGGGTTTTAGGTGGCTGCAGATAACTTACTGCTCAATATCTGCAGGAGGAGTTTTCTCCTGTCCTTAAAACTTCAGAGAAAACCTCAAGGGTTTTAACTTAAGCCAGTGGAAAGAAAAATCCTATTCTGTCCTTTAACTTTGAGTAAAGGTTAGGTATGTGGGGTGTTTTTTTTTCTTCCCAAACATAAGACTGTAGCACTTCAATCTACATTTTCAATGACTGCATCACTCTGAAGGATAAAAGAGCAGACTTCAAAAATAGCTTTGAAACTTGCTAGAAAAGAGGAGCTGATACAGCTTGTACAGAGTGTGGCCTCATAAAGAGGAGACCTGGACTGTATTACTTGCAGATGCAACAGCAGTTGCACTGGGAGGGTACACAGTGTGCAAGCAGCTGTGTGGTGGATATAGTGCTACATTTCGCGGATTTGTGGAAGGTTCAGTGACAAGTTATAAGTGTTCTGCACTAGCAAGTTGTTCACAGGCATATACTGTTCTGTGTTCTGTTCTAAAATCCTCTAATATTATTTATGGTATTTATGATATTCTCCCACATGATTTCTACTAGTTGACTAGAACTACATAAACCAAGAAAGTAATGTAAATTATAAACATCTCTCAAATTAACATGTGATTTAATTTTTATCAGCCAGTAGTAAGTCCATTAATCATGTGCTGGCCTATCAGCGGTCCTATTGGTTTTGTATAGGTATGTAAAACAGTTCTTGCTAGGAAAACCTTCCAGACTGAATTTTATTCACTCAAGACACTGTGTTTTTAAAAACTGAAGCATGGTAGAGGGATGACAAAATTTTTACAGTTAGTTTCTGTGCACAGTTAATAAATATTTTTTAAACCTGTCACTTTCCAGACTTCTTCCTGCTTCTGTATTTATAACTTTGTGTATACATTTACTATTTGCACAAGTTGATCAAGTTGCATAGGTTTGGGGGGCTTTTTTTTGGTGTGATAGTTGTTTTTAACTTAGTGGAATGCACTTCATCCTTGCTAGAACTTTTGATATTCTAAATGTTGGTCTCATGAATCTGTTTTGTGTTCCAAACCTTGCCATAAGAAATGCACTATCTTTTGTTCTTTGTCTAATGCTTAGAATAATTTGCTTATCCCATAATTAATTTGCCTAGCCAAATGCTTTTGACCCTGAAGTCATAAGAACACGCATAATACAAGTGCTTTCTTTTCTTGCCTTTGTTCCCATTTATCTTAATAGTTTTGAGAGAAGGCAGTTAAAAACAAAGGCCTTGTTCTGTCTAAAACCTTAGCGCCTAGATGTAAGTTAATGAAGACAGTGTAAAGATGGGCAAAACATGGGTTTCTGTTTATTCAGGGTTTTGTTTGTTTTTTCGACTGGTATTGCTGCAGATACAGAAAACCATGCCAGAGAGATCAATTTAACAAAAATATGTATGGAAGCCATTTTTACTTCAGGAATGTTGTGGAAGGCTGGCGTGTAATACTACTGCTGGCCCCTTTCATTTAGCTGTGATTTTTAGATGAGGTTCATGGCTGGAGACCTAGCGAAATATGAACTTCTAAGCAATGTCACATTTATATAAAAACAAGCAAAGCAGGAAGTAAGAGGCCAGGAGATAGTCTTGAATTAATTTGGTTTTATTTGTAAGATGCTTGGGTATTACAGGAGTTGACAGGTAAAGGTTATGGGTAGATATATTTTGCAGATTGTTTTCTTAACTGAACATAATTGTATAAGCTTCAGCTGCAACTATCGTATTAATAACTTCAGTTTTTAAGCAGCCAATCTTAAACTTGCGTGTGTTCTCTGTCTTTGAGTAAAAATAAAGATGGCATAACTCCTCCACCACCATCCGATACACTAAGTCAGAGTAACAGTTCTGGATTTAAATCTTCCTAAAGCTCATAGTGCTTGAATACTGAATTTTAGCTTGCTCAACTCAAGTTTTAAAAATATTATAGCCTGTCAAAGCTAGCACTGCTGTGGTAGTGACATTATTCACCAGACCTGCACATTTGCAAAAATGTTGCCTGAGAGCATGAGTGTTCTAGATTTTACCATGGTCGGTCTAAAAAATACTATCGTTTTTAAGTGAGTTAGGATTTTTTTCTCCTAAACTTTAGGTTGTTTTTTTTTTTCTGGTTTTACTAGTATTGGATAAAGTGACATAAGTTACGATGGCATGAGTTACAGTCATTGTGTGACTGGCTAATTAGACAAAAAGCTTATTTCTTGTACCCCAGAAAACTTTCAGGGGGCAGGGGAGGGAAGGGGGAGAACAGCATCAGTGAGAAAATTCTGTTCAATATTATACCTGAACAATATAAAGTAAATTTGCACTCTAAGCAACTTGTGCTTCTGAAATAGTCTTCCATGCTCATTTGCCTTTTCGTATTTCTTTTCTGATAACCCCTTTACTAAACTTAATATCAAACTTGTTGTCTGGATTCTTAATGTTCTGCGACTGTTTCCGTAGCTGTAGACTAATTCTATTAATAGTCACTGAATTTAAGAATTAACCAACCAGGTGAGAAATGTCAGAGGTATTAACTGAAGTTGCTTCCTTTACCTCTCCACAGGGAGGAGTGTGGAAAGTTCAGAATTACTGAGCAGAACAAGAAAGGCAAGTTGATGGCAGTGGGGGCTTATCTGCAGATTTTCAGAGAGGGTAAGGAAGAGGCCAGGAAGGTTTTGCAGAGAAGACTGGCTTAGGTGAACTGGGTGCACCAAGATTAAGCTTGGCTGAAAAGACTTTCACAGTCCCTCCACTCCTCCCTGAGGAGGAGGATTTCAGCTCAAAGAATAAACCAGAATGAGGATGGAGGGAGAACATCAACAGTGATCATTGTTTGTCTAGATCTGTTTTTCTTATGCAGAGAGTAACGTGCAGTGGCCTTGAGCCTTTGAAGTGTTGTGTATGTGCAGGCTTATTGCTGTTAGAGGTGAGCCGAGGTCAGACCTGCCTCAGGCTGGACACTTTCCAGGCAGGATGCACGACTGGAGGTGGGCACCAGGCCTAGAGAGGGACAGCTGGAGCACCGTTGCCTGCTTCTCAGTACAGTTATACGTGGGATTTACACCCTGAGGATGTGCTTCAAGGCATCAAAGCAGGTGCTGTTCTGGGTCTTGCTTGCACTTTAGAGGATTAAAGTGTGCTGAATCCACTGGCTGGAATTTAACAAAGCAGTCTGGTGAGTGTCTGGGTGGGGTTAAGAATTCCCTAGCTTTAAGATCAGCATGGGAAAGAAAAATGAAAAATAAATTTTGCATTAGTCCATTTCAATTTTTTAATAAATTCAGAAGTCTTTCCATACTCCTCCTTGTAATTCACTTTAAGAATGGGAGATGTGTGTTGATATTTCTAAAAATAGATAAGCACCTTTGTTTTTTCAAAACATTGTCAAAAAATCTGCTTGTTATTTTTAGAAGGCGTCCCCCCACCAATTCAGTATATAAGTTTTTTGTAAAGCAGTTTTTCCTTGTTAAGCTGTCAGGGTTCACTGAACTCTCTGAGGAAAACTCGCAGGCTGGCAACTTGTGCATAATTAAATTTGCAACCTCCAATAATTTACGAATGAAGACTTCCGCAAATTATTTGTAATTTTTTCCTCTGAATGTTGGCTGTTCCATTTGAGTGGGCAGCACCTTCTTACTGAGCTCAGTCTGTTTCTCTGGACCTGCCATTAACATGAGAAGCTGAGAAATTAGCATTGAGCTAATGAGTTAATGAGATTTGAAGAAAATGTGATATAGTTCATGGCATTCTGGAATCCTGAGATTTTTGTACTGAATCTTAATTTCCCTATGAAATTTATGCCTATATACACATTAGATTTTGTCACATTTAGGTTTTCAAATATTTTTAGTAGTCATTTGAAATTAGTCTTCATTATCCTGGGTTTAATACTTTGAGCCTTTAAAACTAGGTATAGTGCATGTGACTTCTCAGCTGTCCATCAGTAAATGCCCCCTCTTAGAAGAGAAGGAGCAACATATCAGTTGTTACTGTATTTGGTCTTCAAAGAGAAAAATTTAGTAAATAGTTGTTTAATATGAATGCATTAGTTGTACTTAGACATGCTTTTAGTGCTACAAACTGTGTCCTAAAATCTGGGGATACATAACCCCAACAAAGTAATTTCAGTATTGTTATATTAAATTGACTAATCCAATCAATATTTTAGAAGACTTACCCTATATTTTATAGCTATATTTGTTTGTTTAATGCTTTTTGAAATGGTCATTCCAGCTTTTGTTTGTAATAAACAAAAAGTACAAAATTAATGTCTTTTTTTAAATATGAATTGCCCTGCAATGTTAACAGCTTTTAGAATTTCAAGTAAGAAAAGATAAGTCATAAAATTAACATTCCTGATCACTTGCCAATTTCAGATTCTTGTGCTATTTATAAATCAGCCAGCTTCTGCTTTTTTACTTAAGTGGCAGGTTCCTTTTTGACAAGAACATAGAGATTTTTTCTTATTAGCATTAAATTGAAGGATGAAGAAACTGCTCATGCCTTTGTTTTTGTCTGCAAATATTAAGAAAAAAAAAAGTAAACACCTGTTTTAGATAAGTGTGGTAGTTTTCTGGGCGAGTCAATAAAGGTTCAAAGTATAATCTAGATTAATCTGTTATTTCCTCTCAGTGATAGGCTGGTTTTTTACTTACAGTAAAATAGAGGAAGTTCAACATATTTATATATAAAACCATGCTACAGGGTAGAGTCTCAGAGGAGTTTACAAGTGTTAATAATGCAAGCTATACTTTAAATTTTAGCTGGTAATATCATGGACTTCTTGGTTTAAAGATCAGTTAAAATTTACTGCAGGTTTGTGGACCTTGATCAGTTTTTGACTGCGTAGAAACAATTTGCATCTGTGTGGTATGCAGAAACAGAGGCTGTTCCATGAAATAAGCCTGGTCTCCCAAGCTTGCAGTGGTCAGGAAAACTGCAGCACTGAGCAGAACTGCCTGTAGAGCAGGGAACCCCCATCAGCACCCGTCCTCCTGGTCTGCTTGTCCCGGGAGCAGCATTTGGGGCTGCTGAAGAAAAAAAGAAGTCAAAGGGGAATTTTGGTGTTCTCTTCCTTCTATCCATGCAGTCTGTAATCGTAAGAAATCTATAGTCTGATGGTTGTCATCCATCACAGCGGTTCTACGAGACATTGTCAATATGAACAGAAGAGGACAGAATCTTGTGGTCTCCAGGCCAAAATAAAAAGTCTGTTGCAATGAATTTCCCTTGCTATTGTCCTCTCTAATCTTTAAGCACTAAAGGTGTTCGCCGGGTGCAGTCAACAGAACATAACCAGTGAAATTCTCCCTCCGTTGATTGCAAGCATGGGCTGTGTATTGATGTCRTCCTCGCTGGTGCAGCATGTCCTGCCGGGCTCTGTCTACCTGCAGCATTCCACAGCCCTGAGTCAGCTGCCAGCAGCTTTACCTAAACACAGTTTGAGGTTCAAATGCACACAGTAGCAACGGCAACAAAAAAAATCTTTAACTGTTTTTTGTGACCTTTCTCTTCATCCTGTATTGTTTTTTCACACTGCCCTTTTCAGTGCAACCTTTGTTTCCTGGTTTTAAGACTCGTTTTCACAAGTTTCCCCTTCCCCCCCCCCCCCGAAAAAAAAAAAGCAACTTGCATTTTGACGCCTTCATGGCACAATTTACAGCTTTCTTTTTGCCACGACTGTTACAGGCAAGCAGCAAGGTCTCTCAAATGCAGCTATCCAGTAAACCAGAGTGTAACATCTCTGGCTTTTGAGCAGGGCGTGAAACAATGGTTATTTATCTTGGTTCTGAAGTCCTGTTACTTTCATGGCTTGGGAGTGGGGAGGGGGGTGGATTTTGAGTCACAAAGCCACTAACCACTTCTGTGAGTGAATAATGACACAGAGAAAAGACTAGAGGTGTTAGATGACGAGAAATATTGTCACCAGCATTAACACAGCAGAGATGTGCTTTAGATGGTGTTTTATATGAATGAAAGTTTTGTTTTACCTTTTTTCCTGTGCATTGATTGATTGCTTTTCATTCTTTGTTTTTAGGTTGCTTCCTTAGCAGGGCCAGGAGGGAAAGTTGAAATAGAACAAAATTTTCTCAATAACAAACTGAAGACAATAACTGCTTATTTTGGTGATCTAATAAGACATGACATCTCCTGAATTAAGTGTGGATACTTCTAAATGTGACCTTGACTTCCTGCTTGTATAACCATTTATACAGTTAGCTTGTCAAAAATGACTTAAACCTGTTTTCTGCTGTAATTTTTGTTCAGAAAAATATTTTTGTTTATTGCTACTGTCAATAAATTTTTTAATAATTTCAACAATTCTAACACGAAAATTGTTATGAATGTAGGAAAAAATCTTCATAGAATGCAGTCTTGCAAGTTCAATTCCCACTAATTGATTGGGAGTTCAGGACTTCTTTGTAACTCTCATTTACGCTACTTCAGTACTCTATTTTGAATAGTCAAAGCGTCAAAAAGAGAATGGTTTGAAAGAGACAGTGTGTGTCAAGAACTATTGTCAATGCTTAAGAAACAAACAAAAATCTCAATATAGTATGGAGCTAGCTGCTCAGATACATCACCAGATATAGCCCTGCGTTAACCTCTCTGTTCGGCTCACTACTCACTTGGAAAGCTTTTCAGGTTTTCTTTATAACATGAAGAACCACAGATTTGTTACCGTGGATTCTGCAGCTTGTTGCAGCTGAGGGACAGAACTAGATGTGTGGCACAAAAGCACAAAGCTGGCATCAGTGCAAACCCTCCTTTTTTTTTTTTTCTTCTTTTTTCCTTGCCCATCTGCTTTGTTGCAAAGAGGCTTTGAGGAGAAGTTCTGCCATGAGGTTTTCCTCTGCACCATACCTGCCCGGTTCTCACCTGGGTCCTCCCTTTCTGAAGCCTTTGGCTACCTGAGCCTTGTGCCAGCTTCAGGAAGTGACTTAAGCCACAGGGGAAGAGGCAAAAGAAAAGTTCTGTGTCTTCCTTCTGCTCCATCCCGGTCCTTTCTCAGGGGAGCCCAATTATCTCTGACGTGTGGTTCTGCGTTCCCACTCTGGTTTTGGGGTAAGGTGAGTTGCTTCTCCAGCAGAAAAGGAGTTGGGTGAGAAAAGAACTGTGCCAGGGAACTAATACCCCTTCCTGCTCTGTGGTGGTGGTGCAGCCAGAAGGCAGTTCTCCCTGAAAGTCAGCGCCAGCAGCCGCCCCTTGCACTCAAAGCCCCTCTCCCCTCCAGGCACTGAATCACGGACAGTAGCTGCAGCACAAGAGAGGCTGGTGCCATATGCTGGGGTAAGGAGCTGCCAGGCCCAGCCTTCCCTGTGCTACCCCATTGGGATCTCCAGGGAGCCTGGTGGAGCTGTTGGATGCACACCTCTGAGACAAATTCAGACCGCATGACAGAGAAGGATCTCCAAGGCTGGCCTCCTCCAGCGTTCTTTTCCTCCAGGAAACCCTGCTGCAGGGTTTCGACAGGTAATGTACGTGGTTCCCCTTCAGGGCATGGGGATGGCTTTCATTTGAACAGGTTTAGAGTGAGTACCCAGGACCAATTTCGAGCCTGTTTTTGAGGTTGGAGTGCAGCGATATAAATGCATGATGTTGAAGGCAGAAAAGACTAAGCTCAGATTTTACAAGAACTGTGCTGACCAAGCAAACCCTGTAAAATAACCAAATCAGAGGATTTTTTTTTCCCTGTAAGGAAGGAAATCCAACTCTTCAAATCACAGTTAGGAGGTCCTAAGTATTTGCTTAGGGGATGTTAAAAATATATACACTGAGAGCTTGACTCAGTGCAAGTTTGAAGTGCAGTAAAATTACACTTAGGGCACAGCTTTTGCTAACTTTACTGTCCATCCGGTACCAGACAACTGCTAAGTTGATACCAAGATGAGTGCTTCATCCATGCTGTATGTAAGGTGTGTTAGATTAGTTTGAAGATAATCTGTTAGTTTTGTTTAATTTGCGTCACTGTGTTTTGCTGCTGTACTACAGAGAGGAAGAACTGTTGCGATAGTGCAGGCCTCTATGTCAATATTTAAAGGAAGTTGGAAAAAAAACCTATCTGCTCTTCAGTTTTTGTTTATAAAGGATGACAAGGATAGTCCCTCTCCTTACCCCTTCCTTCTTCTGAAAAATCTGTTGGTTTTATAGATGTCCTCTTACTACTAGTAGGAGGGCATTGACAAGAGTACCTAATATTACTGGAGGTCCAAACCTACTGCAGCAACAGCATGTAGTTGTAATGATATTATTCAATTTTTATTCTACAAACTAAAAAAAAATAAAAAAGCCAGAAATGGTCATGAAGCTAAATGAATACATTAGTTTATGCTGTATGTCTTACACTTGTGTATACCAGAATTTGGCTATATTGTGCTCCTAATTGCTTACAGAAATACTAGTTCTTTTCTTCTTTTTTTTTTTTTGTCCTCTTTTTCTGTCTAAAATTAAGGAGTAGCTTTAGAAGCATTTTTAGGGCTTCCTCATTCCACTCATACGCAATGAAGCTCTTTGGGAAAACATCCGTGAATTTACTTTTTCCTTCAGGAAAGTAATCGGTTTCTGTTCAGTGCCCAGTATTCAAAGTGTGGAAGCTGAAAGGTGACATAAAAGATATATAATATACACAGTTTTAGTTCCAGAAATATTTACTTCCATTATAGCAAACTTAGTGGTAAAAAGGACAAACTTATCAAAGGTCCCTGCTGAGTTTAGCAAACACATTAAGAACCAAAAGTGTTGGGAAGAACGTCATCTATGTAACCAACTAGGAAAACAGGGCTGATTTTTTTTTTTTTTTTTTTTTTTTTTTTTTTAATATGACTCTGGATACTCTGCTGAGTTGTGGTGAATGTCTGCTGTCAGCTTCACTCTTGGGCAGAACAGGCAACACTTCACAGGGCTGTGAATCAGTCGATCTGTTAAACCCAAAATACATCTAAGTAATTTTACTTTGTTGGTTGAAATCACCGACAAACTCTTCATGGAGGACAGCTTCATTTATGATAAGGCATTCTCTAAATATCATTCTGTTTTAAATTGTAGAACGGAAATTAGTATATGCTGAGACACAAAGTTCTGATTGTCTCACGCTCAGATTCCTAATACCCTGTTGAGACTTGAGTAGTATTTTGCATAAAATATTCAAAAAATTAATGTCAGGATACAAAGAAGTCATGTTGCAACTGGGAAATAAATATTCATAGAGATTTGTTCCATGACAGATATTTATCTACAAAATAGGCTGCAGAAAAAATGCAGAATTTTTTGAACATGAGTTAATAGTCTAAATAATAAAAAAAAAATTGTCTTAGTTTCTGCCATGCTCTTGAGCCCCTGATCTCTTAGGTTTATCTGAATTACATCTGATATTAAATCAAGCCCATCAGTTCCTTTTTCTGTTGCATGGTATGAAGATAACAGATGGAACATTCAGTTAAAACAAGCACATTACAAGGCTTAAGTTTGTTTGCAAATTCAACAGGATCCGAGCATAGCATCAGTGAGGCTGAACAACCGTCTCTTCATGGTAGGAAAGTTAGCATTGCTGCCCTTCTCTGAAGGAGGCCTTGTTAATGTTATGGTAAAAATCACTGTTCCATGAAGTTTTAATGTGCAGGTTTTAGAAAATCTTCCCCAAGTGTAGTGTTTCTGAAATAACATCTGGGTCTATATGTGCAACTCAGGGTTATATAAACAAATTAATGCTACACCACAGTGACCATGGTAACATTTAGAAGAAGGAAACCCCATAAATAGCACAGGGAGAAAAATATTTGCAGCAACTTATTGAACAAATCAGTAGAAAGTTGGGATGTTTTCACTTGCTTTACTCTCTCTGCTTTTATATTCCTTGCCCGCACTGTTTCTCTTTAACTTTCCTCCCTTCTTGCCCAAATCGTCCTGCCCCGAAATACCAGGGAAGGAGAGTAGTCTTGTTACCTAGCGCTAACTAGTTCATCATGACTAGTTTAGCCTCTCTGGAACACGTATTTTATTACTCCTGTCACTGGAATATCTTGATGCAGTCCAGAGTACTAAAAACCTGGTTTTTGGTGGCAAGAAAGTTTTAGATTTCTGTATGTAAACAAAACAAATACATTTTTGCAAGTGTGTTCCAAGTGAGGAAGGCCTAGCATTCATTGTTTAAATGTTTTTATATTTTGTTAAAAAAAGGGGGGGGGGGAGAGAAGGAATACATGCTATAAAACTGACTTGGAAATTGATTTAGACACTTTCATATTTCAACTGTCAGAACAGTAAGATGTTGAGTGCTCCAGCCTACTCGACCAGTGAAGGATGTTACCAATTCATACACTCTGTGGAAGGAGTTTTGAGACTGATACTTTATGGATTCCGTTAACTGCAGTCCCCCAAATGCCTAAAATAGTCGTATCACTGTTAGATGTAGCCACCTAAATTTAGAAAAGCCTGTGAGAGAAGAGGCTGCAGAAGAGTTTGCTAGCTGAAAGGAAGTGGGAGGAATGGCTAAAAACAAGCTGCACTGACTTGAACCCGTTGAGGCTGGAGATTTACAAAAGTAACTAGTGAAAATCTTGGCCACAACCACAAGGGGAAGAGGCAGGAGGAAAGGTGATGTTTGAGGCTGTAAACAAGGCTCGTCCACCTCAGGATTTGGTTTCTGCTTTCAGTCAGGGTAGTCTTCAAGCTTAAAGCAAGATGTTTGGCTTTGTGGTGGCTCTTAAAGACATGTGAGACTTTGCTATTGCCTGGTCGCTGCTCTGAGCAGGACCGGTGCCCGCACCAGGGTCAGGGGGAGCAGCCCATCTGGGAGACGTTACAGCAGCTCCGCTCAAGGGTTTCCCTGAGCAGGGACTTCCCCAGGCGGTTGCTGTGCACCGAGCTGTGCACCGAGCTGTGCAAAACAGCCCCTGCAACGCCGAGTAGCCACTGGCCATCTGCCTTGTGCTTTTCCTACTACCCTAAATGTCAGCTCTGGAATTCTCCATATAAAGGACCAAGGATCAATATCTTTTTAGCAAATGTCCTGATAGGCATATTCTTGGGCATCAGGGACTGAGGTTTTGCCATCAGCCACTTGTGTACCCTTCTTCAGAGCATGTGCAAATCAGTTTTCTGAGATCTTCCTTTAGCCAGTTCTCTGAGGTCTTGACCCATCCCATTGCAACACTGCAAGACCTAAGGGAGATTTAAAGCACTTCTCAGCAGCATGGGTTTCATTGAAAACCTGCTGAAGCTGAGTGTCAGTCTGGGTTTCTTAGTTCTCAGATCATTTAGGAAAAAGAAGTGCTGTTGGAAACGGTCTGTTTTTCACGACAGTATGATTCTTCCTGTCTCTATATGGCTCAACTAATCTTCCTTTTTCTCAAGACTACATTGCAACCTTCTTGTGAAACCACTGTGGTTTGTGCACTGACTCCACTAGAACTTTAATACACACTGGATAAATTTGAGTTGAGAGCCTCACAGTGTTCCTATGTTGTATCAGGAATAATAAAATACCTTTTCCCAAGTTTTTGTCCTAAAAATGTGACCAAAGAATGCACATCAGAGAAGATATATTTCTGCACAGTTGAGGCAGTTTAAATAAATACATTTATCCTGTCAGGGCATTGCTATCTAGATCTCTGAAGGTTCTTCACATTGTCACGGTGTCATAAATGGCAGCTGTAATGGTGGCAAGTGGCTTCTGTGAGAGGCAATATTAGGATCTGACAGCAAAACAGTTCCTAAGGTATTAATGAAGTTGTTCCGGGCACAAGGACAGCCTATGATTATGTCAAACAGGGTAGCAAGTTGTACACTCAGCTTTACTGGTATACAGAAGCGAAATCTGAAACTCTGCCTAGGAAGGTTAAATACCTATAGCTTTGCCCAAGAGAAGCCCAAATCAACTGAGCTGAGCACCATGAAGGGTTACTTGGGGTGGCTTTGTGTGCTGAACACTCATTCTTGCGCAGGAGGGATTTCCAGCAGATGCAAGTTGCAGCTGAGCTTGTTTGAAGAGTTCCCTTATACTTAACAGCAGTTAGATGATTCCAGCAAAGACATGACTAGCTGCAGCTCTGGCTCCAATCTGTACTTCTAGAAATCAACTGTCCCAAAGTAGGAAGTCGGAGTTCCCCAGGAAGAGGCTGTGCTGAGAACCCAGGGCTGCGGCTTTAGCTACGAAACCTTGTGCCGGGAAGTATTTTTAATGCTGCTTTTCTACATTGAAAAGCCCAGTTCTCCCAGCAAAAGCAAATCTTGTGGAGATTCTTTACCTACTAGAGAGATTATCATTCAGGATGAGATGATGTAAAAGACTGAGATGTCTTTTACAAGCAAGTGTAGAAGATGGCTCAGGAACAAGTTGAGTACTAAAAGCAGGACAGAGAGTGCAGGTCCAAAGTGGCTGTGTTCAAGTTACAGAGCTGAATGCCAGGGTGCCTGGATTGTGGTTTCTGCAAGAGATAACATTCATGTCCAGTTTTACATCTTGCTGCCAAGTCTTGTGACTTTTTTTTTTATTTTTGATGCAAATTGTAAAGAACAATTGTTTGAAAAAACAGGGTGTCATTTAAAACTAAATTTGTAGACCTTGCAGTGAAAAAAAAAAGATGACACAAAAACAAGATCCAGATGCATTATAATAGTTCAGAAATCAGATAAAAATGGCTCAAATGGCAATTTTGCAGCTGCTTTGTTAGCAGAACAAACTCATGATTTGGGCTGAGGCAGACATGCAGAGAGGCTGACATGATTTTTCAACGTTTGGGATTGACCATGCTGCTTGTCTTTGCTGCTGCTCTGATTTACCAGCTTTGTTTCAGGAATGGTGTTATTATTATAAATAAGTTAAAGTAGAAAACACTCTGACTTCTTGTACACTGGTTTCTCTGTTAATAAGAAGAATCGCCTAATCTAAAATTACTGTCGGTTGGGTGACATGATAGTGGATATAGGATAAAATTTCAAAGTGAATAAATCATTTAAACTCTTTGCAAGTAGAAAACCCGTTCACAAATGGATGCAGTGGCTGCAAAATCAAAGTCTGCCAAGAAGAAATCCAATTTGGACAATTTGGAAAAATTAATACTGTCCAGATAGCTAAGAAAAAAAAAAAAAAGAGCTATGTCAGCAAGAAGACTCAGAAAATCCTAGAAGATTCGTGATCTCAACTCAGTCCAGAGGAAGAACCAAAGAGATGAGCAGCTGTTTGACAGCTATGCACCATATAGTTTTCAAAGTGAGAGAAGAGAACCTGAATGTTTGGCCAACTCAGAACACGATCAGCAGTGGGGATTAGAGATCTTGGAAAACTGCCAGGAGAAGAAATTCCAAGAAGCAATGGATCCCAGCCTGGAAGTCAACTGCTTGGGTGAGAAATAAAAAGAGCCAGAGTTTACAGATCACAGGTTTTGGATATCTAGTCTTGCAAGGAGTTCACAACTCCTAGGAGACAGGGGAAAAGCAGATTGTCATGCCCAGCCCAGTGCAGGTGTTTGAGGGAGTGACTGGGAGCAGCCTAGCATTACTTCACAGCCTTGCCGATGTTAAAGAAGCTGCTGCCTTGCACAGCAGAACATGCTGAGCAAAGATGAAGTGATGTCCATGGCATTTCCTAATAACATAGATAAAGCAATCTTAAGAAAAGATCAAATTCTTGCTAGAGTCCAGACTGTGTTAACCAAACACGGGCTGTTCCTGTCCTCTCTTCTGCGATATGAGGTTTGCATTGCCTTTTGCAGGGTGGGGCGGTCAATGCAAGGGAGTTTATTTTTCATTCACACGATGAGAGAGATCAGATGACCTTGGTGACAGGCATCATGTCATGTTTTTGAGACTTCCTGCTAAGCAGCAAAGCTGCGATCACTACCAGTGGTTTCATTTTTCCCCAGCTTCTCACAGAGGAAGTAAGTACAAGAGCTGCTCCTTGTGGCCACACAGCAAGACTCTGAAATGCAGTAAAACACAGGGCAAACTGCAGTTTAGAGAAAATTACCAAAGATGCTTCAGTTGGTTGGCCTGGAAGGCAGCTGTCCTATGAGCTGGGATGAAGAACAACTGGCTAATGTTACCAGTGTGGGCAGTGCTGTGCCAGGTCCCCTCTCACAGTGGCTGAAACAGTTCACAGGTCCAAATGGGTTGCTGAAGGAAGCTGGGGGAGGAGGCACTACAAGCGAAGGTCAGCCCCCATCTATTGGGGCCAGCACCTGCACTGGCCCTTCCTGGTTACTTTTGCATTAAAAACAGATCAAAATGGGTCAGTGGCCTGATGCAGCGACACTTAGATGCTGAGACATGGTAACTTTTAGTTTTATGCTGGTAACACAAAATAGGAATGCCACAATTTGCTACATGTACTATAAAATGTATTTGCTAAAACCATTGTGGGAATAAACAATAGCTGAGAATAAACAATATATGTAAGGGGATTTAGCAAAAGTTCTGAAATTATTGATTATAACCCATGGCTTCTTATTGATCTCTGGCTAAGTTGGACACTTAATTGATACCATGAATGGAGTAAGCCCCAAATCCCTTTTCTTATAGTTAAAGAGAAACTCCTAGTTTTCTTTCTGTCATGTTGCCTTCCTACCAGGGCAACCCAGACTCCAATCCCCAAATCAGCATCCGGTTCAGGAGAGTTTACTACAGCTATGGCTACATCCGCGAGTCGTGCAGCCCCATAGCAAGTGGGTACAGAAGAAAACCATCGGAGCAGGGGACCTATGTGGCACACACCGTTCTAATCTGGTCCCAGGGGCTGAGTGCGCATTAGTGGGTGAAGTGATCTTCTAGTTAAGTTTCACCTGCAACGAATCCAGTTTACACACTCCTAGACCACTCCGCAAGGTGAGCCACAGTAAGTGGCAACCAGGAAATTCATTTAAAGAATGTGTCCTTCATCCAAATTAATACAACAGTGTAAAGGCACCTAGAGAGAACAGATGCCTTGCCAAGGTACTGAACCCAGTTCAGCATCCTGAAACCTTGCTAGCTGGAAGAACTGGAGGACCAAATAGAGCTAAAAAAAGCACCAGTAGCCCTCAGGGCTACTTCTTGTTTCTATATGTGTCTGTCTCTACAGCGACCCACTGAACACTTCTCCTTTGCATGTCAGTATAATCTCGTTGTGCTTTCACATAAAATTCATTTCAATTTGAGTCAAGTGTTTTTGGGCTGGCTGGCTTCACAGTACCTACCAGCTTCAAGCAAGATCACTGCAAACGCAGGACACACAGGACCACTCCTCCACCAAGCTCTGAGCGCTGGTTTGAAGCAATTAAAGACAGCAGTGAACAGGAGTCTCATGGGCAGGGAATACCCAAATCCTGGCTGCCTCTCCAAAATTATCATTCTTCCCATTTCCTGACATTTTCTATGGAACAAAATTATATGCTACTTTATGTGAGCCTCAGAACTGCCCCTCCCTTACAAGTGCTGGATCAGAGATTAATATTATTTTATTAATTATTTAGCTACCAGGAGTTTTCCTAAAATACCAGCTGCTGCTATGTAAACACCACAGTTATCTAAATAGATTATCTCATACCCTGCCTCCACCTCTTTTTTTTTTTTCTTCTAGAGTCCAATCTGGCATTGACTAAGTTTCTTGCTTCTCTACAAAACTTTCCGTCTTTTCCACTTTCAAGTCAGGCTGAGGAAACAGGCAGCAACACGGGACTCATGCCCATGTCCTCCTCTCTCCTCTTCTGACTTGATTCAGGACACATGCAGGCAGGCTGAGCTGCAGCTCTTCTGGCTCAAGTGACAGGTCTCTGTGTAACACGCTTTCTGAATCACTTGTCTATGTAATAAATAATGTCTTTCCGTTTCTGATGTCTTGAAGTTTTATTCTTATCCCATATGAGCCCAAGTAAGAGAAGTCTGAGACCCCTGTCTGGATGCTTGTTTCCAGGCATGTTAAGAGGTAGACTGACAACTAATAGGTTATAGCTACTTGAAATGAGGAGAGTGTTCTAGCTCATACCTCTTGGAGACAAGACAGAAAAATAGTCTCTTAATCCTACTTGCTTAACTCCACCTCCCTTTCTCAGCTCCTATCAAATCTAAGTGAAACCAGGCAGCTCAGAGTAGTTAATTCGATTTACACCAGAGAATAAATCTGTATGGGCAAACCTGTATGAGTTACTTAAGCTGGGTATTGATACATTTATTCAGTTCTACCCTACTCCAGTAATAAAAAGGTCCAGAAGAAACACCAAGATGTGGGATTTGGTCTGTGATAGATTTAACTTCCATAGGGTAGCTCTTCAGGCTGCATTTGGGTGTATATTTTTGTTGGGGGTCTGGATTGATGGAAGGTGCTTTGTAAGAGATATGAGCACTTGCACACTGCTGTGATATAATGGGTTGTTAGTGACTTGTCAGTTCATGTTCTCAACTACTGTTATTACCATTATTTTAAAACCAGGGGTTTCTAAAATTGCTTTAGATCAGATAATAAGTATAGTCATTCTTTAGTTACAGTAATTAACATTCTCAGTTTGATTCTGCCACCTCAGTTGCTCCAAGAGCTGGGACTGGTTACCAAATATATAAAGCTCTTAGCTCTTTTCCATTAAAAGATTATAACCTCCTAGTTTTAACTCTTGATGTCCCAAAGACCATCCTTCCTACCTCTGTCTCTTCCATGACTCATTCCTGTCAGTAATGCCGACATTTTCCTTAGAGTTTGCTCTCTCACCCAATGACAGATCTTGAAAAGGAGTCTCTTTTTTAATGAAATAAAAATGCAGTTCCTAAGCAATTCCCATCCTTTGGCATGTTGCTGTGGAGCTCATTTACTCTAACCAGCTCTAATGAACAGCTTCCRTATGAGCCTCTTGTGGGCTACTATTACATTTCCTATCAATTGTGCATGCATTCCCCAGCCCTGGTAGGGGGCATTGCAGATAATTGCCAGCCTGCAGTGCTGAGCAGTCTAAAATGCAATAAGTGCCCATGTAATTGAAAACAAGATGGTAACTACTAGTTAATGAAGAGAAAAATCTTGCTTTTTAAAGTTGCCTTATAAAAATCTGAGTCTGACCTAAAAAGAGGCAAAGTACCAGAGCAAGTCAATAAAAGCAAAAGAGATTCTGTAGTGTGGCGCTGCTGGATGCAACCACAACTTAAGGTATGATATTAAAACAGAAAAATGTTTTCCTGAAAAACTATTGTGTTGGGCTGGAGAACTGCTCTGAAGGGACATTGCAAAGGAAGAACAAACCAAAAAAAAAAAATCCAGATCAAACAAAATCTTGGAATATGGTCGCAGGGACAAACATTAACCCTAGGAAAAGAAACAGGGTATTTAATAGAACTGATTGAATTAATTTTTTTAGAAAGCCTTGCTTGTTGATGCATATGCATTTTATGCTCCATCTCCTGGATGGAGAATGTAATTTTTTTTTTTACAGATAGAATCTAAATCTGTTTTTTTTAATGGTTGGAAGATACCTTTTTTCTAGAGCCCTGAAACTGTGGTACAGTCAGCTCCATTTAATTAGGTCGTCTGATGTAATGGACTCACCGGACTACACATGCACATTATTCAAAAGCTGAAGCCTGCTTCTTAAAATATGTTGACATAGCAAGATCATATTAGACCAGCACTTCATGATTCCTTTTGCCTTCTGGTAACTGCCTTGTAGAAACCAAAGTTTTGCTTCATCCTAAAATATAATACCAATGAAAGTTTGCTGCTCTCCTGTCAATACACCAAGCATCTCAGCTGGATTTCTTACAGTATGAAAGGAAATGAGTTGCCAACAGCTATTCATTATGACAGGTCCTCAGTTTTGAAACTCACTTCACACCTTGGGTTCACCATCACCCAAGTCACTTAACCTTCCAGTCACACATAAAGCATATTTTTCTTACAACTGATATGGCATTTTCTATCCATGTGACAGCTCAAATTGTTCAAATAAAAAACATCTTCTCCACTTAGCAGCCAACATGGGGAGAAATGAAATGAGCATATCAGAGCTCAGGACAGAACCCAGGTCTGTTGATCCCTGTCTGTGCATATTTGCACATTGGGCATCTCACTCTGACAGTGCAAATCACAGCATAAAGCTGTGAATTGGTACATGGAGCACAGTTTTACTAAAGATACAGAAAGAGCCAAAATGACTTTTTGTTAAACATGACAAGGTTAGGAACACGCTGGATTTATTTTTAAGGAACAAATATATGAATACTCTTATTTCTCACATGTATATTTGATTTCTAGCTGGTATATTTGTAGCCAGCATTTCCACCAATACTAGGAGGCGGCTCTCTAATCATCTAGTCTACCAATGATCCACTTAATGCATATGTCCCACATTCACCCTTTCTGTGGCAATTGGCTGCATTACAAATCCAACAATAACAAATAATAAAGGTGAGCTCAAAACTCTGTTCCTGGCTTACCTGCTGCTGGGGACCGTATTGTAGGTGTGCTGAACTCTGACACTTCCACCTCTTTTTTATATACTGGGGATACCTGCCTTGGCATGCCAGAAATACCACAGAAGCCACTAATCCTTAAAAGCCTTCATCCTAAATAAAACCCTTATCTTTAGGAAAACAGTGCCAGCTGTTGTTGAGTGAGATTGTAGCCTGTTAAAATGTAATGAGTAATATGTTTAAAAATGAAATTAAAATATTTTCATATCTTTTAATGCAGTATAAAGCTTGATGATGTCTGTAGTTGTACTTTGACCGGATGAAAGCTCTGAGCGGAAACTTATACAGTAGGTAATATTTACCCTGGCAGTGAATCAGTAGACAATGTCTGCTGCTTTTATTGCTCTGTGGAATAGAAGTTCTGAATTTTGCATTGTAGTGAACCATTTCTTGTCTTAAAATTGGCAGCAATCACCCCCAGCTGGATGTCTGTATGTTTTCTGTTTGTGAACAGGCTGATCCCTGAGAAACAAGCTAGCAGACAAGTCAACTTCTTTATAAATTAGAGAAAATCTTTACTTGGGTATGACACATTTCAGCTTGAGGGGAGCTATTATTTTGGGAAAGACCAGTTAAAGAACTTTCTAAGACATGGACTTTGTGAGTCTTAAGTAAGATATTCTTACACTGCCTTAGGTTACGCCTTACTTTCCATAACCCACTTTTCTAAAACAATATGTGTCACATGTAAGTGGCACTGGGGTCAAAAGCTCTGAGTTGAAAGTCACAGCAGAGCTTGGTGTCCAGCTAAGCCATTGAACTGCTTAAATTGTTCCCTCCTTCTGCCTCCCACATTTTTCTGCCTCGTCTCTGCAACAGGAATTGCCCTTTCCTCTCTGTTTCTCTGTTGCATAACCCTGAAGAATTCCTTCTTCTAACCAAGAGAGGAAGGGAGCCCAAGAATAGCCAGCAGCTCAGTACCCAAAATGAGTGTAGCATGTAGAGATTACTCTGTGTGCTTAGAGTCAGTCTGATCAAATCTCACAGTCTTGTGAATGTCACAGGATCTGATGTTTTCTTAATTCTCCTGCTGATGGTAATCAAGGAACCACACAATAATCTTGACTTCATTAACATAATCACATGTACATTTCTAGTCTTGTGGTTGCTGAGAAAACATGAAGCAAGCGAGTCTTAAATCCTGAAAGTAAATAAAACCATCTCATTGTCATTCTGATCCTTTTTTCACTCCTCCTGGGTTAATATGCCTAATGTTTCCTTGCTGCTTCCCTTATACAACTACACAAAAAATTGTTTCAAAGTGAAATGTCTTGGAACAGTCTTTGCTCTCATCCTCAGTCAGAGAGCTTTAGGGTTTTTTTTCCCTTTACTGGTCCAAAAGTGTGTGTTGATAGTCAGCCTACAGAAATGTGTATTGGATATTCTGACAATTTACACATGGCTTGTTTTCTCTATTATTTTAATAAAGGGCTCCCATGTTGTTTTTCTTCCTTAAACAGTCTGTGGTCAGGCTGGGACTAAGAAGATCTGGGCTCCGTTCTCAAAGACTTCCTGTATGACTCTGGGAAAGTCACTTCAAAAGTGCCTCAGGTTTTCTGTATGATGGGGATAATCATATTTCCTTTTCTGGTCTGTTTTGGACTGTAAATTCTTTTGAACAGAGATTGTTTCTTAGCACAGGTATGTACAAGGCCAAACAGAACCAGGCTTTATAACTGATCTGTGTTTACACTAGATGGTCTGTGGAGCAGGGACTGGAGTTCAGGTTTCCCCCTCACCCAGGCTGGTTCAGGATGTGACAAGGGGAAGAAGCAGAATCCAAACCTCCCTACATCTGTGCACAAGGCACTAGCTAGCAAGCTACAGCCTGGCTACCAACAGGTGAATAAGCTTGCATTGGTTTCCACAGGATGCAAACTGGGGAACAGTTTAAAGTTGTTAATGCTGGTGTGACTTGCTGCTGGCATGACTAACCATTTATGGACATGCTTTTATTAAAAACAAAAAACAACACCCTCCCCCCCTCCAAAGATCAAGATAATAAATTCAGTATATAATCCAAGTCAAAGAATATGCTCTGAGCAGGATTTTTTCCGGTGATCCGGATGGCACTCTTTGATGCCTTGTAACACAGCTTTCAAAGACGAACAGACACATATTTGTCCTGTGATACTTTTCTGGATTATGGTAATTTCTTAAAGATAGACTCGGTTCCCTTACCCTTTCATGGTATTCATATAGCTTTAAGACATTTGCCGATAACTATGTTTTAAAGTTTGAATACTTGATATTTTCAGGAAGAAATGTGAGAAAGAAAGAAAAACACAATAGCTTCCGATCATCAAATATTTTGGGTGAGTCATTCGCCTGCATAGTTAGATAAATGCAACAGGACATCCTGTAACCGTTGTGCAGTTTAACTTCTACATTTTTTTTCCTGAAACATAAATAGTGAAGGAGGGAAGAAGGTGGCAGTGGATTCCTGCCTAAGCAGTTATACTCTCCTCTATGCTTGGATCCTGTTGCATGTCATGAGAGGGAAGTCAGTCAACCTTTCAGGTAACTGCCCACCCAGGTACGGAGATGTTCTGTTTACATCAGCAAGGTGGCTTGTGGTCTCCTCCTGGCCAGCAGTAGGGAATTCATAGGAAAAGTATCCTGAGGCAGGTTAGAGAAGCTGATGTAATTTTTTTGAGCCTTTTGTCTCTTGAAGAAGTTTCAGCAATGACCAGCATCAGAGGGAGAGAGTAGCTGAGAGTCTTCACGGGAGCCTTTCTGGAAAAGACCTGTAAGAGACGAGAGGTCTGAAGTGAGTTCAGTGCCAACAGTCCTTTCTCTCACTCATGGTTTAGAGACTAATCTCCCTCCAACCTTTTTTTAGCTCTCCCCATGAGAATAGAAGAATTTCCAGGTTACCCTGGTTTTCCTTTTTGATACTCACAAGGGGATACAGCTGATCAGAATACCAGTAAAAATGGCATAACTGAATTCAAACAAGTCCTGTACCCAACAGAAGAAAAAAATAATTCAGAACATAGTAGTTCTGTTCAGACAGTTGATATATTTAAACACAACAGAGAAAGAAGGAAGAGCTGAAACACTTTGGCAAAAAAGTGCTTTCCTCATTCCAAGCTAACTATAAGTATAAACAGAGCTTTGAACTTCAGATCTATCAAAAGTCCATCTGTTATTATCTAAAGGCTTTGGAAGAAAATATCTGACATCAGGTAGATAAGCATTTAGTCAGAAATCGTTGAGTAAGCCTGAGAGACAGAGTGTTTATGTGTGTGTGTGTTTGTGTGTACACATACATAATCACTAAAAATTAAACAGTCAGCTTTATAACTACAGATCAAGTAAATGGGAATTAGCGGAGAAATTAAAAATGAATAAAGCCTGATTTTCAGTAATACATTTTGGAGGCATGACTTTGCACCAGAAAGAATTGCAACCTCCTTAAATTCACCTTCCTCCTGAAATCCCTTCTCAAGACTTATCTTTTCTGTGACATTTATAAGCAGGTAGCTGATCAAACTAGAATGATCATGTTTCACTGAGAGATAGAGGGTTTTATTTACCCTGACTGACAGCTAGAACCACCAAGATGTCTAGGAGCTACATAACACAACATAACATGACATGACATGACATGACATGACATGACATGACATAACAAACATTCTGCTCCTGTGCCCTCCCTGTTTAATTTTTCATTGCCACTTAGTATGTATTCTTTTTACTTACTATCAGGAAATGCCACTCTGTATTTACACAGGACATAGCAAGTAGGTCTCCACTTGTGGTTGTGGTTTCAGTAAACCTCATTATTAATGACCAGTAATAAATTCTGTCAATAAATAAGTCTCATAACTTCATGATCTGACAGTGAAATGAGGCAAAGTCAGTGTTTAAATACTAATACTATCTGTTTAATTCTGGCACTGTTCTTCCTCTCTCTCACACACATATAAAACCTCAATAGACAGAACAATAAAGATAAGGATCCTTGTTTTCATTTTCTATTTACATCAACATTTTCTCCAGGATGAAGATTTTTCTTTAGTTCTTTTACACAGATTTCATATACACTTCTTCCATTCCTTCATTCTTTGAGTCTTTTCCTGTTCTGGTCACAAGCACATTGGCAGCAAGCATTTTGTTCTTTATATTGACAAACCCTTTTTTCCAGTTTTCAGCCACCAATTCTCCTGTCTTCCCCTACAGTCATCTATTTCACAACTGTTTCTGTCAACAAAACATCTTCCACTCCCTATCTGCTTTCCACCTCTGGGAATTCTCTGGGGCAGGGACTGTCTCTGGATTTATGTGTATGCATATTTATTTATCCAAAAAAAGCCCTAACTCCAAACCTCAACACTCTATGCTAGTGTGGGTGAAAAAAGCTTTTACTTATTAATTCCAAGTACCAGCTGGAACTACTACTGAAATACTACTTCCTAGCCTTGGCCAAAAGGTTACTATAGGTTACTTTAAGTTACTATAAAGGTTACTATAAATTTCTTCATGGCTTTCATCAGCCCTTGAGCTCTATCCCCAAATGTCTTTCTGCTCTTTTTCTTTCATCTAGTTTCAGCCTCTGCTCTGACTACTCTCACCGTCAGTATAGAACCTTTTCTTTCTCTCCCTTTTAATTGGGATAGCCTTCCTGAATAACTTTGTTTTCTCTGCTTTTCTCCAAATCCTACCTGAAACCTATCTTTCATTCCTAATTTTTCTCCCACAACTGTTTCCTAAAACCTTTGATTTAGTTGACTTAGTAAAATATGCTATGAAAAATACCATAGGAAAGAAAGTGTTGCTTTGTTCCAAATGGTACTTTTATTTCTGTAATGGCTGGGACCTCTCTTTAGTTCACTTACTAACGTGTTTTCAGTTTGTTGTTGGTGACTGTGGTATCAATTTTCTGTTATGTTCTCAACGCTTAGTATGGTGTAATCACTGTAATTCTTTACTTCTCTTTGTACAGCAGAACATACCTAATAAACCGGTTTAGGGTTGTACTTCCCTTTAGCTTTGATGACTGACACGGTTGAGCTGATTCACAAAAATAAGTCTTTTCTCATTAATTAATTGAAAAGGTTTTTAAAATTTAAACAGAAAACAAGTAGTGGAGTTGGGAAGGAAATAGAGTTTGTATTATGCTGCTGTTAGTTTTTACATTTTTTGTTGTATTTATTTATTTTTATAATGCATGTTTCAGTGGAACCCATACACTGGATGATACCAAGAAAAAGAATACTCACAAAGCATATGCTGAAGTGCACATATAAGTTTATTCAGAAGCTGCATGAGGGTTTTGCATGAAAGTATGCATAATTCTGTCAGCTGTCTGTATCTGGCCTATTTTGGCCTTATCCAGAATGCAGCACCGCCAGAGAACTGGAAGATGTTTTGTATGGATGTTGTCACTGTCCCCTTCCTTGAATACAGCACAAACCACCCACATGGTTCACATCATTGTTTACAGCCTAAGCAGGAAAATGAAAAGGAGACCAGTTTATCCTTTCATGGGTAGGCTTGGTCCCAATATCCTGGGGTCAGACAGTATCAGTGCAGAAGCTTGGAAGTGTGGTGTCCAGGGAGGAGATATGAAGTCGCCTCCCAGCAGACATCACAGCCTCCATGCCACAAGGCTTTGACAGGTGCTGCACCTCTCCTCCACACAGCATCTTGATCCTGGCTGTTGTGTTCAGCATCAGAAACCTCTCAGCAGCTGCTGGCAGAAGTAGGTAAACATTGTGGCTATTTTGTGCAAGTGCTTCCTGACTGTCTTGCAGCTGGGGGCTGGGTCTAACACACCTCCTGTATCAACGGCCTTCTCTGCATAGTCTTCCATTCACCAGCACAACCAGCTGAATGATAATCGGTCTGTCCTACAGATGTCTTCATTCCTAGTGAACATCTGCCTATGCCTTTCTTTGACTTCATATCCTGTCACAGTACAGTGTGGTAGACATAGTCCCCTGACACGAGTGTGAGATCCAGGAAGGTGCTTCTGTGAACCCAGCTGAAGCTTCCCCCAGGGCTCTGGTGGTGACTTCCCCCCCAACATGTTGTCACACTCACACAGCCCACCTCTGAGGCTCCACAAAGTCTTGGGGCCTCCTTGGGACCTCCTTGCCTTCTTCCTCCCAGCAGATGCCAACAAAGTGGTCATAGAAGGCCAGGAAGAGGCCACTCAGTGGCTCTCAGTAGTTCTCAATGCTGCCGAGTCCTTCTTTTCCCTGGCTGTCTCATGCAGCCTGACAGTTTCTTTGAGTAGTGGGAGTCCCGTGGAACTCCTTCACAGAGCTTTTCAGTGTTTCTCTTTTTAAGCAAGTAGCCCACACTTGTTCCTGTTTATCTTCATTTGTATTCTCCACTGCCTAGATGAGGGGAAAGCCACAAGGTCAAAGATAAATGGGGTCCTTAGTTCCTGAAGATTTTATTTGCCATGACCAAGGGGTCTATTTGTCCAACACCATTTCTTAGTGCTGTATGTAATATTTTTATTATTCTAAATAGTGTCTATTCTGAGCTAACTCTTTCAGGAAGCACCGGATTGTTAGGTTTCACTGTATGCTTACATTAGCAAATAGCCTTAACTTTGCTTTGAGTGCTGTAATAGCAAGTTACTATCGCTGCTAGTCAAAACCAGACTCTTGCCAAAACTGCTATTTATAACTTGCCTTTCAAGAAACAATGTAATACTGACTACGACAACCATGCAGCTGTCAGATACTTGCAGCTTCATTTTTCAAATGTCCTTCAACCTTTAAAAGGAGCACAGAAATTTTGCTCTGCCAGGCAAGGTTAAACTTATGCAATTAATAGAGTCCTCTTTTCTTACACTTTGCCTTAATGATATATTTGGATGAGAATAAATGTGTCTTAACATCTTTGTTACATTTTTATGTTTTTTCAACAGGATTTTGTTATTCTTGTCATCATACTAAATTGGATATTAAGAGCCATATTTTTAAATTTGGCTTTCAAATACCAAGCAGTGAAGTAGTCACACATGGTGTGAGACAGGACATGTCCTATCCAAACACTGGATGAAGCATCTGGATGTGATCTGGATGGGTGGGCTCAGCCTCATATGCAACAAGCTGGTTGTGACTCTCAGCAGTTTTTACTGTTCCATAGATTTCTTCCAACCACTACCTGCAGAACAGCTGAGGGTTAAAATAACTTCTTCCAGTTCAAAGATAATTAATTGGGTACTGATGAAAAATTGCAAAGAGCAATGGTGTACTTGAATCAAAAGTGTGGTCTCACTTTGGGGCCAGTGCTGCTGACAGCTGACCAGACAGGGCAGGAAGCTTGAGTGGGAGTGGGGTAAAGGAAGCTTATTGAGAGGAGGACCTTGAGAAGACTGAGATGAGAATTAGCAGACCAAAGAGTGTGGAAGACAGACTCGCAGAATAATATAGGTTGGAAGCCATCTAGTCCAACTTCCCATTCAAAGCAGGGCTAACCTCAAAGTTAGATCCAGTTGTCCAGGTCTCTGTCTAGAAATTTCGAGTATCTCCAAGGACAGAGATCCCACAGGCTCTCTAGGTGTCTGTTCCAAGCATTTAGCCACTCTCATGGTGAAAATATTTTTCCTTATATCCAGTTGGAATTTTTCTTGCTGCAGCCTTGGCCATTGCCTCTTGTCCTTTCACTTTGCACCTCCAAGAATCTGGCACCTTCTTCACTACTACATACCTTTAAGTAGTTAAAGATTCCAATTAGAACTGCCCTGAGATATTTCTTCTCCCTGATGAAAATAGGTCTCAGCTTCTCCTCGAACATCATGCAATCCGGTCCCCTAATCATCTTTGCAGCCCTCTGCTGAACCAGCTCCACTTTGCAAATTGATCCATGGTCAGAGAGAGGTAAAAGATAACAAGATAGGAGAAAAGTCAGGAGAGGAAATTAAATGTGGAAGAAAAAGCTAGGCTCTAGAATAATCAGGATAGTATATGCAAAAGAAAATGGAAAGAGGGAAGGGAAAAAAATAGCAGGAGGAGAGTGGCCACATAGTTCCAGCTATGTCCTGTAGTAGCTCTATTACTTGAGCATCTCAAGAATTTGGCCCCAAAAGTTTTTATTTGAGAGAGCTGTGGTCCCATTGATACATTTTAAGGGTTTGGGTTGACCTGGATTTTTTTTTAAAATAGCTAATTGAAAAACTAGCTAATTTAGTAGTAATTTGAGTAAATTATGGAGAGGATGAAACGGGAGATTATTCACATAAGATGGTCACCATAAAAACAAGTGATACTGTTTTTTGCATTCCATTTATTCTCTCACAAATGAGATGTCTTAAGTTAAACAACTCTGATACAAGAATGTGGGGATGGCAGAAAGTGATGCCTAGGCTCTGCTTTCTTGATTTTCTTTATTGCAGGAGGCTTGGCCTTGAGCTTGCTGTGCAACCACTTCCTCATTTGTTTTGTTCTGATCTTCCAGAAGCCACTCTCCAGATTACCAGCATAAGTGCCGCTTGGCAGTTTTTGCTAGAAATGTTTGTCAGAGCTGTAGCTGTTACTAGTAGAAAGAAATTTCTTCTATTGCTTTGGGAGTGCTGTGAACTGTTGCTCTGATCATGAGTTTGACAGATCAACTGGCTGTTGCTCAATGACACTATCAACATACTTGGCAGATGTCAACTTGACACATCAAGGCATTCAGCTACTTTGGGGGTGTGGTAATGTCAGTCCTTGACAATGCTTTAGATTCATGCAAAGGTGATGGCAAAGTAGAGCGACATTTTGAGTAATGTCACTGAGCAATGGGACAACAGCTAGCATGTTTTAAAATGTGTGTGCATCATTCTGAAAAAATAATTTGCCTTTTTAGAGAAAATGTTTGCATAATTACCCACAAATCTAAGCCATTATATAGTTATAGGAATTGTCTGATAGTTTTTTCTCATTTACTATATTACTCGGCCAAGTACGTATTTTATATCTTCAGCTGTATCTGCAAATTTTGAAGCATGTAGCTACCTCTGCTGTGGGT
This sequence comes from Apteryx rowi, assembly GCF_003343035.1. Lineage (NCBI taxonomy): Eukaryota > Metazoa > Chordata > Aves > Apterygiformes > Apterygidae > Apteryx > Apteryx rowi. The sequence goes on from NW_020450786.1 coordinate 510,177, forward strand.
GTTTCATTTTTCACTTTTGTCATCTTATTTTTTTATAACTAATCAGTCTACTTAATCAGCTGAATAAATGTCAGCTCTTTTCCAGAACTGTGATTTATACTGAAATAATAATGTTATAAATAAAAAGCATTAGAAAACTTACAGAAGCAGCTAAAATATTTGTAGCTAGTATACCATTCCATAGCACATCAAGTCTAAATCCCAAATTGAAGAGGAGATCAGAAGTCAAACAGAGAAGTAGGAGAACACACAGAGTCAGGCCATCTGGCCAGTTCTGTTCCATTTGAACCCCAAAGAGATGGAATCCAGTTTAGCTTTTTTGGTGAGGATATCCAAGAAGCTGGGAATCCCTTAACAGGCACGGTACTTCTAGCTGGTTCTGATACCTCACTCTCCCTTTAGGTCCCTATTTGATAGCCTTACTGGGAGATGAAAGACTTGGAAAAGATGTATCATCCTTAAGATTTCTCTAACTTGTACTTAAGCCAAAGAATGTTAAGACTTAGCATGCAATAAAATTTCAGGCCCCAAACAATATTTATTCTGCCTACTTTCACCAGCTTTATTTAGCAGAAGCTGTAAAATTGGAAAAACTGTCTGTACAGTAGCTTAGATAGTAGATAAGAATTAGATTAGAATCTAAGGTGTAGTACATGTTTTGGTTAAGAATGTTAAAGATGGGTTCTTTCAGTTTATCTCTGAGCTTGCACATTTCCCAAGGACCCTCACAGCTGCACCTGAACAAATGGCAATGCATTTGCACAAATAGCAAATTAGCCGTGCAATTTGCATGCCTAGTGTAAGCATTTCTAGTGTTGTGGGGACTACAGAGTGCACTTCTGTTTTTCTTTTAGTGAGCAAATTTGGTTTACTTCTGAGGACTAGTTCACTTAAGTTTCACTCTTTTTGAGTGAGAGGGCTGGCTTAGTGACAGCCATGCGTGCACATGTGGAAGCTAATTATAGGTTGCACTAATAATCTTGTGTTAGTAGTGTAAACTGTTTGACTTGTCCACGGAAAGTTGTTTAATACGATTTTACATTACAGTATGGACCAGAGAAAAAAAAATGTCCAAATACTTGCCATTTGACTTCATACAGATGAAAATTAACTCAGTTAATCAGGCATTTCTTAATATGCATGCTATCTACAATGTTAGCCTAATTCTCTCTCTCCTCCCACCCCCACAGCTCGGTCTTAAATTGTTTTGGCATTTGAGGTGTATTTATACTGTCTATCCTTGCCTCTAAGGCTGTGGTTCAATAAAACAGTAAATCATTTTTTAAATACTATGAGATCAAAATTGCAGTGGCCGTCTGATGCAGAGAACTGCCCTGGTACATATGGTAAAAAGTTTTGGTGTCTTAACTTTGTATCAACAGATTTTTAAGCTAGTTTTGCTGTAGCGCAACTTCAGTGAATCTCCCACATCTTGCCACATCCCATTGCCCTCTTGTCTCCACTCTGCTCATTCTATTTAAAGATAATGATCCCCGGATGTCACCAGCAAGCTTACAATCTTAGTCGCACTGGCCATCTCTAATGTGTCTGTGCACACTGCAGTCAGGGTTCTTTGTCACAGATCTTATCCTAGGCTGCTGTCTTGCATCAGATCTCTTCATCAGATCTTTTCCTCAAGCCTTGCCTTTGCTTCAACATTCATGCAGCTAGTCTGGCAATAAGCACTGTCACTGACCCAGAGCCAGGCTCCAAGCTAACTAAAATAAGGCCTACCGCAAGCCATAAACACAGCTGGTGTTCCTCAGAAACCGTCCATCCCAGTTCCACCACTTACACTGCATTACACTGTGGACCTTTGTGGGCAATACATTTAAATAAACAGTTCACCATTTTGCACAGATGGTTTAGTGGGGACATCAAAGGCACTTGCAGAAGTTAAGGGTGAAGGATAAGTCTCTGAACAGTTCTGCAAGGTGGCAAAGGACACCAATAGAAAGGAAAGGCCAAGTGTTGCCTGTACATCTCTCCATGGCAGAGATTTGAAGGCTTCCCTTCATCATAGGTCAGTACACTCCCTTTAAGGTAGAGGAGGAGTTTGAGCACAAGGACTTGCCCATCATGGAAAAGGAAACCAAGGAGAATGGACACACTCTTGGTAGCCCAAAGCTCCATCTATTCCCAAATGCTCCAAGAGTGCTCTTCTTCTTTTCCTGGGATATCTTACTATTTTTTAGGCATTCATTCTGCTCTCAAGTGCTTTGCTAACAGGCTACCTAGTATGTGATCTAGAGTGCTGCTCCCTATCTCTTGCATTCCTCTAAACCTGTGCCAGAGGCTTCTGCCTTGGGTTGCCTCAGACTTGCACCATAAGGTACCTCCCCATTATTACTACCCAGGGTGTCCCCCTGCCCACCATGGTCACATTGCATATCATGGTCCTGAAAGTCTTCCAGGTCTGGAATCCCAGCATGTTCCAGCATTGCTTTCTTATCCTCAGAAGAAGAGGTTTCACCAGAAGAGCCATCTACCTTCACTGTCCTCCACCCTGCTGCAGGCCCACTGTATTTTCTGTCTCAAAGGCAGTGTGTTGGGCCACACACCCTTCAGGAGTGTACGTGATTCCACTCATCCTGGGACCTCCCCCTCCCTCCAAACCTAGCACCAACATAGGTTTTCTGTCCCTTAGTGAATCCAACCCATAGCCCTTCATGGCCTGGGAGTAACCTATTCAAAGAGTAAGCGCATGGTAGCTACCAAAAATCGAGCAGATCCAGGCAGAGGAGAAGCTGTTGGTGTTAACCTTCAAATAACCTTTGAAAAGATTAACAACCTGTTTAGCTGAGGAAAGAACAATGATTACTTTGGTTCTCTTGCTAAAGCAATTCTATGGCAGAAAGAACAACAGACTCTGTCCTGGACTAGATAAAGCGTCCTAGGACATCCGCAGAGTTGAGCCAGGAGACAAATGCAGCTGCCATTGAGCTTGCAAGCACTGGTATAGACTCAAAGCAGGTTGGTAGTAGCCATAGTGAACATCAGAAATTCCTGCTCCCTCAGAAGCTCCTGCTACCTCAAACTTGGCCATCCTGACTCCTTCATATCCCATCCTAAACACCTCCACACCAGATAACTCACCCAAGGCTCAGCAGCTGCTAAGGAACCATTCCTCGTAGAGCAAGCTTTGCCTATAGGAGACGCTGTATGGTCATCAGTGAGATTCTCACTACAACCTGACCCTAGACAAGAACTCTGGCAGTGTCTTGCACACTCTCAGCTCAGTTATGTCTGGAAATAGTTACCATGTCCAATTTTGTGCATGATCTGATTTTCTTTTTGCATTTGTTTTTCAATGACCTCCTGTACTTCTTGTTTGTTTCCAGCTCAGGGTCTTATTTGTGGGCTTTCATGTCAGTGCTGGATGGCATCAGAGATGTTATGCATTGAAATCTAAAAGATTTCAAGGCCTGGGGCTGAGAGTTGCAGAGTTGGGACAGATGGGACGGCACAGCTGGGATTTCAAAGTCAGTAAGGCCTGGATCCAAGAATGGGATACAAAGGGCTTCAGGGGGAAGCAGCAACTGGGAACAGGAAAGTCAGAGAAAAGTTGATTTGCTGCTCATGTCTGACATATACATGATTTCAAGTTACAGCAAACAGGTGTCAGCCACTCAGCAGAAAACAATTAGACAGGTTGTCCCTGACAGTGTGACCCTCACAGTTTTCACAGGAAATGAACAAGCTGCAGCTGGTGGAGGGACTGTTCTAGTTCCACTTGTTACACTTCTATCCTGCCACCATCTGCTCTTCTGGCTCTCTGAACTTTTATGAAGGAAACAACATGCAAACAGGAATCCAGTTTGGAAGGGCAGCTCAGTAGCCCCCAGCTTCCTTTTAGACACATTGCACAGCCATTCTGAAGCACTGACGTGGCAGTGCAAGAGGTTCTGGCAATGGCCATATTGCTGCTAAATGCAAGTAACAAGAGGTAGGCAGACTATCCAGTACCAGGGTGATTTGGTAACTCCTTTGCTCCAAATGGGCTCAGCAGCAGGTTTGTACTTGGCATGGCTGCAGAGCATCATACAGGCATGACTTATGAAAGAGGTGAATGCCATATGCCTTGCCAGACCAGCCAGCCTGAGCTGACAGCTGTAAAGTATCTGTAATGATCCATGATGGTTCCCTATTGCTCCTCTTGACTTTCTTGCTCATGAGAAACTGTGCCAGGTGAGGAGGCAGGGAATAAAGAAATTGCCCTATCATGCTGCTGTTACAGGTAGTGGAGCCTTCCAATGTGTCCTGTATGTCCACAGAGGGTGCAGGCTGAGAATCTTATGGGTGGCAGATGTCACCTATTAACTCACACAAGTAGATGTCACCCACCTAAGCCCAGGCTGACTGGCAAGAGACCAGGAAAAGTCAGATGGTTCCAGGTTTCAAAGAATGAAAGCAACTTCTTTCTCAATGGCTATCTTCTGTCCCAGGTAAGAGCTCCCTCTTCTCACAAAGCCTGTGCTGAAAGAGGGGGCTGATAACTGTAATCAGTACCTAATGCCTCCATCAATGCTACCACCTCTGACTTCAGTAACTCAGTGTCCACATATGTTGCCTGATGCTCTGTGCTATCCCAGAGGAAAAGGAAAGCTGCAGGGGCACGGGGACGCTTCATGCTGCTGTAAGACTATGACCAGGAACAGTATTGTGTTCCTACCGCTACTGCAGCTGTCCAGGAGCAGCCTAAACTCTCATAGAGATGAGATGCTAATGATGGTCCAGTGTCTCTCTGTGAGGTAATTTTCTGTAGCAACCAGCTGATCTTGGACAGGGAAGGATGTGCTTCCATAGCACCTCACTCCGGGAGCTGCCTCCAGAAACACCACATTGCTTCTGCACTAACAGTTCATGTGAAACAGGGTGGGCAAGATGCAGGCTGGATGCCCATCCTGGCTGGTGATACCAGGCATAATGCCCATAGTACAAGACAGCAAAAACAAAAAAAGTTTTCATGACTGTGTGATCTTGCTAATTTGAAATGGTCATACACCTGCTCCTAAATTAGTTCAAATCTGTTCCTTCAGGTAATTTAATATTAGTGATCATAAAATTGTGTCCTAAATTAAGCATAAATTAAACATATTGTTCAATAGCATGAGCAGTCTCTTCAGACCTATAAGAATATCTACAAATGGCTACTTTCAAATCTTTGAAAGCAAAGGACTCCTGGAACCACTTGTTTGCCTGCTCATCCTTATTATTGCCTATAGAAATGAGCTGTGAAGAACCCCTTGGTTCAGCTCTTTTTCCTGGCTGTATGAATAAGATGATATTCATTAGAATCAAGAAATGTGTGGGCCTGTTCCTCAGTTTCAGATCAATCTTAAATTACATTTTTGATTGTTTCTCTTATTTTACTGCAAATCTTTTATTTGGTCTGTCATTCCAAGATATTCTATAGAATGCATGCAGGCCTTTTTCTCTCTCTGTAAGGATATTCACTAATACCATGCCGCAAACACAACCTAGCTCATTGTAAGAGGTTCTACAATTGGCTTCCAGGGCTGGGCATATTTTAGTTCAATAACTAGCAATTTTTCTGCCCACATTCATGAAGCAAGCAAAAAAAAAAAAGTGGGGGGGRAAGGATTCCTGTGTATAAAAAAGTTAATGGCAGGTGAATAAAGAAGCAGCTTCTTGTAAACTTTCAGAAGAACAGAATCTCAAAGCAAGCATTTTTCCTGTCTGTTGTCTTATTATGGAATTAACAAGATGAACTAAATAAGGATGAATAAAGGATTTATGGCCAGAAAATGTCAATGTAATAAAATGTAACAGATTTTGCATTAGGCAGACTATTGAATACAGGAAAGATGCCGACTTTCCTAAATTTAACCTACTGAATAAGCGTAGTATTAGTCTGAATGATGGGTCAAATGCAGGTTGACTCAATATAGGTATCTGTGCTTTTTTCTCAAAAGTGTTTTTAGTCATTTAAAAATTTTTAGCATACTGTTCAAGATTATAAATTAATGTATGATACATTTCAAATAATCACAATGCGGCTACAATTACAAATTAGGACTTTTTTGTTTTCATTTTTCTTTACTGTAGCAAAGCTTATTTTCCCAGGCTCCAAACTGGAACTGGGAAGAGGAATGGATGAATATCCATACATGTAAGTGCATTACCCTGTTGTTTCAAGCTTTCCTATATTCTTTTTCTTTGAACAAATAAATGAAAACAAACAATCTATATCACATGAGAAGCACATTTCTGAGAATAAAATTTGTAAATGTTCTTCTTACATAGTTCAGTATAGCTTCCTCTAAAGTCTTAAGGTCCTATAAGAAAGGAGGGAATGGCAAATGAATGCAAATATATATTGCTCTTTTACTTTCTGATTTTTTAATTGTTCCCCCCCAAAAAAAAAATAGTGAAGAAGTCTGTATCACCTGGATCTCATTTTTTAAAATCCATTCTTCCCAACTTGTTAAAAATCACTATATTATTATAAAGCAGCTAAACAATTTGGACCTTAACTGCTTAACACTAATCCTTCAAGGAAGAAATAAAATAAAATGCAACAATGCAGACAGTGGCCATGTAAATGCAGGAATTTCTAGAGAAAAGACATTTTATTGTGTCAACAGGTTGAGACTCAGTTTCCAAAACTGGCTCCATCTACAAAGCCAGATGTTTTAATGTTTTAGTTTTACATGTACCTTTGCTTTCCTACATGCTCTCTCTTTCCGTGTTCTTCTACAAAGAATTTAAATCCTTGTAGACGTGTTTTTGAACCAAGTGGTCTTTTCCCTACTTCTTCCATTGAATGAACATGAGTGCGCCTTGGGATCTCTCCCAAATTACTGCTGTGGCTGTTCCCCTTACATTTTCATCATTAGCATTTTTCTATTACCATTCTGCTTTTGTGCTCAAAGATACTGCAGCAGGTACTCAGAAACTATGAGATTAAGGAATACGTAAAAGCATAGACAAAATTATCATTTGAAATCCACTGTCTTTGACAAGGTTTGATTTACTGTCCAGAGCTGCTTTCCCCTACAGTTTTTTGCCACTGCCAACTCACAGATACAATGCAAACAATGACTGTAGTGCGGATCAGTAGCTACCTACTTGGTAGGTGCAACACGTAGGTACATGGGTAGGACCTACATGGGTACGAACTGGATTGTTGCAGGGTCTATAGGGCTATGTGCATGCAGGGAATTTGTAATACAGTGTCCAAGGGAACATTCCTGGATCTTGGAGCTCTGAGTCTACTGACAAATTGTTAGACTAATCCCTGGCCCAGGCCAACTATCACTCTCAAAAAATTTCCGAGCTGATCTAGCAGTTAGTTAACATGTGTCAGAGACTATTCAAATAACTGTTTGCATGTAGCCACCTTCTTCTGAATGCCAAGAGAATTTAACAGTATGGACACAGGTTGTTTCAATGCCTGTTGGTCTCAGAACTGTCTTGCAGGCATGTTTAATTCACTACTATAGAAATAGTTTGGGAGTCTTTTGAATTACTTGCATTAGGCTCCCAAAGCAGAAAATCAACAGCAGAGTATGAACACTGACTAGCTAACATGACTCACAACCTTTTTTACAAGAACTTCAGTGATAGACTTAGTGTTTCTTTCACACCCTGTTTTATCTCCCATCTTTGTTGATCTAAACACAAAGACATGTTTTTAAAAATGTGATTAACAGTAGAGATGTAGGGAGGCTGGAGCCAGTTCTGGTTTTCTTTTTGGTGAATAGATAATGACAGAGATAGTTCCTTTCCAGCTTACAATTCCCAAGGTAGATTTTGTATGGATTCTTCTTATCAGAGAGAACTAAGATGCGTAAAATGGTGACTAATATTTCATATAATATCAACCACTGGTCTTTGTTTCTTCTTCATACACAGCACAGCATACTCATTCTACTCCAACCTCTTTTCATATTAGTTCTTCAGGGGCAGAACTGATGAGTTTCTGCTGTGCTTCCTGAATCTAATATTGCACAGCAGCTTACTAAGCATAATTCAATAGTTTTTTGATTTTTTCTGAATTAATCACATTACAGATAACAAAGTATTTTTCTAGACTGCTAGACACTGTTATGCATTTATAAAACTTATTTTTGTTTTATTGATATTAATGCTTTGATATGGGAAAGTGAATTTTAAACCAAGCAGAATACTTGCTAATAGGAAGAGAAAGAGGAAATGGGGAGGAAAGAAGGGAGGATAATACAGATGTGAGCTCTCTGCACCACTTACTCTTTCCGAGGAGGAAGATACAAGTTCAAGGAACTTGTCCTGTGGAAGACAATGGAAGCGTGAGGCACTCGCAGTGCCTCATTCTCACAAGCCACTGTGATAGCATTTCCAAAGTAGCTCACCTTTGGACAGACTTTTGGAATCCAAATTTCCAACTTAAAAAAAAAAAATCCAAAGACAATGTAAATTAAATCAGGTATTTCCTTTTTATACAGATTTATCACCAGGAAAAAAAAGTCTTTTTTTTTTTCTTTTTAAACAACTTCACATAAGTTGGGGCAGGGAGAAAATCTTTACCAACTTTTCATTAAAAAAAAAAGAAAGAATTTCCAACAACCTCATCCTACAATATCTTTAGAGTCTGGTCTTATACTCTCTGAGTATCTGAATCACATTGTCTTGATCATTGACGATACAGTTCAAAGAAGACAAGCAACTTTTCCCTTCCACTTTTCACAGCTCTGCAGATGTCCAGGGAATCTGAGACTGGCTTAGAAATGTGACAAATTATGTTCTGACTGCTTCTAGGGACCAAGTCTCTGGTGGGATTAAGGCAGTGGCCAGTCCCAGGCTAGAGACAGGACTGCAGCCCAAGCTACAGTGAAGCCATTGTTGCACATCGCTGTGTGTGGCAGGTCTTTGCATGCATGCCAAAGACATGTAAATCCTATTGCCACCGTTTGCTTTCCTGGACATTTTTCAGGTTCTTCTCTTAAACTCATAGGATGTGAGCTGCACTGAGCCATTTTCAGCTATTTGGACGCTCTGCTGGGAGTCCTAGCCAGCTCCCCATCAGCTCCACCTTACAGTTAGACCTTACAGGAGGACTTCGAAAAGGGTACAGACACAACCTCCTTCCCTTTGAGCATTTTGCTTCCAGTACCGCTTTGACCATCCCCCAGACTCGCCCCACTGTCCTCAGCACTTTGTGCGGGAAGCTTCAATGCTTTTCTTTTGAAACTCTGTCTTCAAAATCTCCACAAGTCAAACTTCCTCTGGCAGTCTGGCAGCACGCACTTCACGCCTTGACTCCAGTTCTTGTAGAGCTTTTCAACTGCCTGGTCTAGGCTTTACATCCACACGTCCATATCGCCTCTTTGGACTTTTGTTGATCTTTGAGATCTCATTTTCACCTCTCAACAGGGCAGCAAACTGTTCTTTATTAAAAAAAGAATCAATAAACTTATTTCATTTACTCGTTCTTTGTTTTCTTCCCACCCAGGCTCCAGAGGGTCTTAGAAGCTGCCATAGCTGAATTTTGGAGACGTTCCTGATGGTCTTCGTGCCTGCTGGCAGAACCACGCAGCCGCCTCCGCCCCCAGCGCTGCCCCTGGCCGAGCCGTGCCCCGCGGGGTTGGGGCTTTAACGGAGCCCGTCCCGGAGCCGGTCGCGGGGCAGCACGGGGGCCGGGACCGGCCGCGGCCCCCCCTCGCCCCCTCTCTCGCAGCGTGTCGTTATTCGGCCGCGGCCACCGCCTTCCCGCCCCGCCGGGGCAGCCGCCCCTCCCCCGCCCGCCGCGAGCAGCCCCGGCCGAGCCGCGCGGCCGGTGCGCGGCCCCCGAGAGCTTTTTTTTCCTCTTTCGCCCCGCGCTCCCCTGTGCTGCGTATGCAAATGTAGCCCAGCACCAGGAAGTAGGCTGAAAAGCGCCGGGGCGGCCGCCCGAGCCAGTGCGAAGTTCCTCCGCGGGCTGCACCGGCCGCGGGGCAGCAGCGGGCGGCCGGCGCTTCCCGCCGCGCACGGAGGAGCCGCGGCGCGCTGCTTGCCCCCCTCCGCGGGCAAAGCCCCTCGCCGGTGCTGCCGCGCAGCCCGCCCTCCCGGCGGTAACCGTGGAGTTTACTCGCCGCTGCCCAACTTTCGCACCCGGCAAAGTAAGTGCCTTCGCGCTCGGCGGCGGGGCGGGCTGCCGGGGCTCTGGCGGCTCGCCGGGCCGGGTGGGTTAGCGGCGCGGCGCGGCGAGCGAAGGGGGCGCCTCCTGCCCGCCCCCTCCCCCCGCGGGCAGTTGGCGGCGGGGCGCAGCCGTTGCGGCCGCGACCGTTGGCCCGCGCCGCCCCCTCCGCGCCGCCGCCCCCTCGCGGAGGGGCCGGAGGCAGAGCCCGAGCGCGGCTGGGCGGAGGAGGGCGACGGGCTGGCCGCGGAGGGGGGCGGCGAGGGCGAGGGCGAGGTCTTCTGCCGCCGCCGGCTGATGGGCGAGGGGCAGGTCGGGCCGCGAAGCCCCGCCGGGTCTCCGGGTGGGTCGCGATGGGGCAGCGCGAGGCGCGGCCGTGTCGGCGCCGGGAGCGGTTGTGCCGGCCGGGGCGGCGCGGCGGTGCCCGGCCAGGCCGTGGCCGCGCTCCCGGACACGCCGGCTACAAGAGGCGAGAGTTACTTTTGGGGGTGGTCGCCCTCCCCGCAGCCTCGGGGAGGAGGTGTCGCTGCCCACGACCTCCCCGGTGGGAGCAGGTGGGGTTTTAAAGGAAATACGGCAAATAAACGCGTAATTCTCAAAAGAACGATTTACCTCTTGCGGCTTTGCCCAGCTTGTGTTTTGATCTTCGTGGCTAGGGTGTCTTCTGAGGTTTTTGCGCTGGAAAGCATGTAAAATTCACTGATCCAGGTCTGCAGTCTGTGACCTAAGCCAAGGCAATAGATCTAATTTATTTAAGAGAGATAATGTGGCCCCCGGGTATTCCTTGTTAACCACGTTTTCTAGTAGACTAGGTCCTGGAGCATCTCCCAGGTTAAAGCTGCTTCCTCTTAACTGTATATTCAAATGTACTTCTATTTAAAAGAGAGAAAAGAAAACAATGTTGTGATGTTTCATGCATGGTGTTTCTTGCTGACTACTGTAGTAATGATACTGTATGCCTAAGGAGTAGCCTTGAAGGGTTTTCTCCTTTCTAAATTTAATTTAGCATCTGAAAGTCAAGCTAGATCTTTATAGTTGATGCCTCACCTTCAGTAAAGATTCTGCATTTAGGGTTTCTGTTGAAAATGCATCTTTTATGTGTTTGCACTTAACGAGTTTGCAAGAACTCATCATGCTGTTTCACTGATCTCTCCGTTGGCACTGATTAACACTTAAAAGTTGTTTAGCCAGACCATATTACTGTGAATATACATAGAGAGCACAAAGGTTGAAATCTTATTCTATTCTTTCATCCAAACCCCCAAATCAAGAACTCATCTCTTGCCTTTCATTCCTACCTCTGAAAAAATGCCAGTCCAACCAATCTTAATGTACTTTAGCACACTGAAATACAAATCAGAAATGAAATTCTTTAGCTTGATCCCACAGGGTACCTTGAAGACTTTTTTAATTTAGGTATCTTAATGTTAGTTGCAAGTATTTGTAAAGGATGAGCGACAGGTAGATAAGTCTATACTCATCATAGTATTGCTAAAGAGTTATAAAAAAGGGACTATCTTAAAGATTTTTGTTGGGAAATTACTAAATTATCTTGGGAAAATGTAGTTTGGTTTCACAGAGGGGATAATGAAATTGTGTGAATAGCTTCCAACCTTGTATTGAATGCAGTGTAGATACAAAACGTACATAAGTCGCATATCTAGACTTTATATCTTTATAATAAGTATTACCAACACTGCAAATGTGGATGAGAAGAATAAAAAGAGTTTTCTCTGAAAAACTAGAAACAAGCTAAAATCAGTTGGATACTGTTAATAGGACATTATGAAATCTCTGTCAAGAATTAAAAATTGATGAACTCGAGGTCGACAGATTTTTCATTCTGTTGATCTCTTCTGAGATTTATAGCTTTTTTTTCTTTCTCCACTTCATCCTGATGAGCTACAGACTAGTTGATTTAATAAGATAAAGATCTACTTTACCTGTATGCTGTTGAGATTTTTTTTTTTTAAAACTATGATTAAGTTAGATTTTTAGTGATTTAGAATGAGCATTTTTACCAGTAGGTAACTTGCTGACTTGAAGTTACTGTGCTTCTCCCCTGTAGTTTTTTGAATAAATAAGCTTTTTTTCTCTGTAAATGCACAGGAAATAGGATAAGTCTTGGGTCTTTGCTTATAATTACCTTGACCAGTGGACTTATGCAATGCTTTTTCTGACAGTGCAATCAATTATGAAACTTTCACCCATGAGATTAGACGCTATTGCCTTTAAGATGTTTAATATTCCTGTTTTTTAAATGTTATCTGTTCAAGAGTATTAGATAGTTTTTCCTTAAATGTGATATTCTTTCTTATATGTGTTTGTGAATATATAAATAACTCTTTCATTACACTGTTTCCCTCCATTTTATCTGTATAATTGAAGTAAGATATTACTATGACCTTGTTGGTTCTTGTAAGATAAATAGCATCGCACAGTAGCAGGTCTTGTGGGAAGGAATTCCTGGCACAGGCAGTGAAAGAGGTCTAAGACCCTCCCAGCTCGGCTTGGTAGCTGAGCTTTAGCAGGGTGGCCTGCAAGACCAGAAACACTACTTTTGGTGTCTTTCTTGTTAGAGAGTAGCATTTGGCCCATCTGTAGTTATTCAGGAAAATTTAAGTATTGCGGTATTTAATCTCAGATATGATTCCATCTCCATGATGAAAAGGAGCTGTCTGCCTCTCTGTACTTCACATGTTATTTGGAGTTTTAATGGGTGTCTTTTGAGTTTTTTGGTGGGAAGGTATTGACCATGAGCCAATTTTTATTTTTGTCAAAGGGTTAGGCGATCTGAGAAGGAGACAGGGTCTTTCCTCCTTTCCATATGTGCATTTTCTGCATGAAGGGCAGACATGACTTTATTCCTTGTGTTCAGGGAAATATGGAGTCAGTTTTGCCCTTGGGGTGGGTGCTGCCTTTGCAAAAGTGGATGAACACAGAAAAGAAAACAGTCGAGGAATAGTGTGAAGGTATAAACAAACAAACAAAAAGTTAGCCGTAGATTAGGATTCCTAGCATTCTGCCTGTGGTAGCATTGCTGTAAACAGTGTTGTATTTCTACAGTATTTCTACAGTATCCTAAGGTATAGAAGACATTATGTGATAATGCAAGCAATGAGAGAATCCCTTGGCTGGGATTCTCAGGGTTGCATGAGCTTTGTGTGTAGTAGGCGATACTTTCTTCTCAAGCCATTAAGCTAGGTGTGTAAATGTAATTAAACAAAACTGTGTGACTCTATTAAGTAGTATTAATTGTTATTTTACCTTTAAAGGATTTTTATCTCTAAAAAGAACAGGTTCATTCTGTAGAAGCACCAGTTGTTCTTCTGAGAATTAGGACTTTTTTCTTGCTGACCATATTCCTACTCCTGTCAATGACCTGCTACTTTATTTCTCCCATCTATGTGTGTCCTCTCTTGCATATGAGTGTATAACTGCTAAACTGCTAAATATAGATAGGACTTGAGATTTACCAAGCCATGACTCAGCAAACTATGCATATTAACATTATAAAATTACATTTGTATGAAAACAATCTTCAGTAAAGCAAACAAGGATAGGAGACTGCTATACTATGGATAACTGTAACTTTAATCACTTCTCAGGGAAATTTAGTTTCTACTAATAAAATAGCAAGTACAATGTAACTGTCCTTAGTCTGTTCTTAGTTTAGATTTAAATGGTAATTGTCCTTCAGGGAAGGATGAAACAGACTGTGCTTTTTTATTTATTTTTGCTTGATTCAAATACATTTCCTGTTGACTTTATCATTAAATGTGGTAATTTCCAGGACAGGATTAGTCATGGTAGTCTTCAGCATCTTTCCTGAAAATGTGGCTTCATGGAACAAAATGTAAAGGCAGAATTCATCTCGTGTTGGAAATATTTGCTCCAAATATTCATGAAACACCTGTATTTGTTGTGCATCCTAAAGAATTGCTCGTAAGAGCTAAATAGATTAGTTACTTTTGTCAGCTGAACGTCTGAACTGAGATAATATTTTGGCAGAAACACTTTGCTGGGGAGAGAAAGAGGAGGAGACTAGGGAAAGATGAAGGGGAAAATGAATAGGTGCTGGTTCTTAGGGAAAGAGCGGAAACAGCAAATACTTGCTACACCTTAGGACAGCATTGTCTATCTTTTTCAACTGCTGGCATCTTAAGTATCTACAATTTGTTCCTGTGCTTGTGTGGCATACTATCTCACTTCAGTTCAAAGTATTAAAATGATAAACGGTCTAAACAATGTGTCCTTCTTCCTTTATGGTCTCTGCTGTATGTAGCATGAGGCTAGTTCTTCCTGTCTAAATTGTGGTTGAAAAATTTGATACTTACTTTGTGAAGGCCTGCTTTTACTTTGCAGGTTCTTGTAACTAAGCCACTTCTTGAAAGTACCTATCACAGCAAATTGCACGATCTCAAACTGAAGAATTTGGTAGCTCACCCTAGGGATTAAAGTATGGGACACAGCTACTTTTCTAGGATTATGTTTTCTGCAGTCTCCTCTATTTTACAAGACTACTTAAAGCCAGAGATGATAAAAGTTTAGATGGAAGGGACATTCAGAAATGTGTTCTTAACTACTGCTTTGTTGGTTTAACAGAAAGCAATTTCAGAAAGTTTGTCAACAAAAAGATAGTCTATTAAGGGGGTTTTCTGATGTGGGAAATGCATTTAATATATAATATAATATATATAAAATATATTGCCTTATTTTTCTTGTCTCCTTCATTAGTTTGGACAGATATTTGTGTACAGAATGTTTTGATGAATTTTTTGATGGTATCTTATATTCAGGCTTTTTCTTGGGCATAACTGAAATGATATGATATTACAGGAGTTAATGCAGAAGTATATTTGACTGTTGAACAGGTTTGTTCTTTCCATATATGACTACACTAGGGGCTTCCAACAAAATGAGTATTAGAAGGTATGAGTATGTTTAGTGAATTCCTACATATGGTGACATTACTTATAAATGCGTAGGTCTTATGGCTTTTTCTTTTTTTTTTTTAACTCTGTCTTGATAAAGGTGATATTTCCCAGTAGTATCAACCAAGTGGGAAAAGATCTGAAAAGTAATGTATCTATCACATTTCTTGAAATTGCCTTCTCCGGTATTCCTTACCAGCATCATGAGGCTTATGTTCATTAGGCTCAGTGGACAGAAACTGTTTTTTCTCTAGGGCAAGCCCCAGGCCTACCATGTAGCTTGATGTGATTTCTAAAACTGTCCAGTAAGGTGCTGAGTGTCCTAGAGTAGCTGTGATTCAGATATGGGAAGATAGGAGCTGGAGAACATAGTTAAGCGATTGCCAGAACTGGTGTCTGTGCCACTGAGGAAGTGAAAGTTTTTGGTAAATAGGAAGGGGATGGGCAGGGGAAGAGGAAATCCTATGTTGGATGTTCTGGGTTCAAGGTGTTCAAAATATATTGCAAGAGTCATTTGAATGTGCAGTTACAGGGTAGCAGAGCATGCAAATGAGATTCAAAGTAGATTATAACTACAGATGCAAAAGATCTGCTAAACTATACAAAGGCTAGAGAGAAGTGTTACAGCCCATGAGGAGGGTAGGGAAATTTGTCTTTTAAGCAACTCTCTAGCTTTATTGCAAGTATGGCACTTTGTCTTCCTTTTTCTGTCCTGCAAGGTCTTTGTGCTCTCACTGATTTCCAGCTATACTTGCACTAGCTGAGAGAGATATTGAAACAGCTATCCTGGCACCAGTGAAGAAGCATTGGGACATATTAAGCTGAAGGCTAAGCCCATTTTTCTTGGCATGTGGATGGCCTCTCCGACTGTGTTTCTGCTAGGCAGGCAGAGGACAGCAGTACTCCCACTAGGCCTGACTAGGAGAACTTGCTTTTTTTTTTGAAAATCTCTCGCTTAATTTGCTTGGTAGCACTTCCAATCCCTCTACCATGACACTCACCGGTGTGGCTGAAAAGCCTTAGAGCTGCACTGCTTTGAATGTTTTCATTAATATTAATGTGCTGTATTTTCTTTTTTTCTATTTCCTGGAAAAAGCCATATTTCAACCTTTATCCTGCTGTGGCAGTGCTCCCTTCCTACTACTCTTTCCTTTTTTCTTCTCCCATCATTCTTTTATTTTAGCAACAACATTCTGTTGTTTCCTTATCTCCAGCTTTGTCCTAAGGACTGTCTGTGATATAAGCTGTTTACCTCATTTCTTGATTTCTTGATTTGGATCTCTGCACAGCAGCTTTTCTTTTTCCTTTTTCCCCTTCCACAGAATAAGCTTCAGCATCTTTAATAATCTACTTGTCTTTTGTAATCTCCTTATACGGCTTTTTCAGAGAATACGCACCCAGCAATATGTGCCCCCAGCCTCTTGTAGAGGTGTGAAGTCCTCTAGCCTACCAACCTGACAATGCTAACATGGTCTTCACAGTGTTTTAAGGAGACTGTACCTCCTTAAAGGGCAACTTTGTACTACTACAGACAGCCAGTAAGACATTTCTAGCTAGAGGATGTATTACGCCTAACCTATCTTTAGAGTCAACTGTATTACTGTTTACCACATTTGATTTTAAACTGGTGTCCTTCAACTTTTCATAAAATAGGTTAGTGTCTATCTTGAAAATGGTAAGAGTGGATTGTCTGCTATCCCTTTGTTTTCCATTCGGTGATGTTGCGTCTACCTGTTGTTCTGGTCAGGTTTTGTTTCTCTGGTATGCAGCAGGTGTTTCTGTGGTGTGCAGTGGCGTGTGTGGAAAGTTTTCAAGCCAGCACTAACCATTGTTGTAAATCTATCTGGTTCAGTGGAGTACGGTGTGGACACACAAGCATGTGTGCTGGCCTGTGAAGAAGAAAGCAAGGCTTGGTAGTGTGGGTGTTTGGTGCTATGGCAACAGCTCTAGTTCCAGGATTTCTGTGCTGTGCTCCCTCATGTCAACATGCCCCATATGCTCTGTCCCCTGAAGAGAAACTTAAGAAAGGGAAACTTAAGAAAGTTAGCACTGAGAAGACAGTAGAAGCTTTGTAGAACGAACTGCCAGCAGAGCAGGCACCGGCAGAAAAGAGACTTGGCTGGTGCTGTGGAGTAGTGGGAGAAAGATGCTTCAGGTGAGATGTTTCTGCTCTAGATGGTGCGTTTAGAAAGTCTGAGAGCATTGGATATAAATGCGAGATTCATCATTTGAATAGCTTCTTTGAATCAGATACTCTTTTCTGTTATATATTTATGTACAGCACAAGTCCTTTCCTGCTATGTTTAAAAGAAGGAGAAGTCCTTTCCTTTACTCCTGTGATAAAAGCAAAACCAGCAGGACATTTGGAATATTATGGCATAGGAAAGTCATTGCTTCTTTGAGAACAGAAAACAATAGTAGCAGTACTACTAGTTTTTCAAATGTCTTCATTATACAACACTTAATTCCATGGGATTCACATGATGGGTCATTGTGGAGTTATTACTGTCTCCTGAAACAACTCGGTAACCATCATGAACGCTGATGTACTTCTTGCTTGGAAAGTTAGTGGGTTGGCTACAAGTGCAAAAATCACCATGGAGCTTGCGCACAGTCTAAGATGGTTTTGTTTGGTACAATATAATCATGGAACCTGCTTATGAGGCATATATTTGATATCTGAAGTTATAAAGGTTTTAAATTTTAATGAATAGCCAGTATGGTCATAATTGCCCAGTTGCAACAATTGCTTAGCTACAGCTGGGCAAGAAATCATTTGGAACATGAATGTTTTAGATTCATGCCCATATAATTAACACAGAGCTTAAAAATAATGTAAAATGAACGAGTCATAAATGGGACTCTGAAGTGCCAGAACATGGTGTACAATCTTACACCCCCAAAGTTAAGGGAGATTCTGCTACTTACATCAGTGAGAATAAGATCAGGTGGTTCCTAACATGCATACTTATACAGTTAGTGCTAAATGTTTGTCTGGTATCACTGAAAAGATTTAATAGCACAAGACGTCATTTCTGCTAGGGTAATCTACTGACTCCGGTTTCTACACACTGTCTGATTTTAAAGAACTCTTGCAACTTCCTCTTGCAATTTAACAAAAGTTGTCCAGAGTTCACAAAGTTCCAGGAAGAACTGGAACCAGAGTAAGAGTGTTACCCCACATCAGCATGAATGATTTAACCCCAAATTTTCATGTAAATTTAAAGTTCATTCTTAAATTCACATTACATATCCCAGTACAGTGGCTTGTGTTTCAGTACTTGTACTTCAGAAGAGTTCTGTGTATATATAATGCTCAGGGCAGTACAGCTAATGAAACACAAAATAGCCTACTGGAGAAGTAACTTTCTTTGCAGCTGAACTATATGTTGCCTTTTGAAGAGGATAAAAAAAAAATCTGATTTTCTCTTGTGAGTTGTGAAATTTAGTGCTCTAGGCAGCTTTAGACAAGTGCTCAGGGCATAGTATAATACTGTTATAACAAGAATGGTGTGTTTCACAAGTTTGATCATGCATTTAAACATGGAGATGACAGCAGATATGAAGACCCCTAAATAATGGAGCAGGAAGGTAAATGCAACATGGTGTAAAAGTAATATGGGTTAGAAAATGATCAGGCTAGTATAGAGTTAAGACCTATTCATGTAGAAGTCATTCTGCACTGATTTGATCACAACCATTGCATCCGTGTTGAAAGTGGATTGTAAAATGCATAAAAATAAGTAAGATGTGTAACAGTATGATTTATTCTGTGGAGATACAGTTACCTGAATCTGAGAGAAAAAAAGCTAATATGCACAGATGATCCTGCTCTTTATTTTTTAATTTTTTTTTAGTGAATTCCTACATAGTGGTGATGTATTTATTTCACTAAACTATGTAATGTCTATTTTTATAGTTATTTATAATAATATATACTTTTCCATTTTTATGTTTATTATGTTGTTGTTTTGTTATTTATGCTTGTTTATTTCACTAAACACACCTGAAAACAGAAGATAAACCCAAAGGAGAACTGGTGAACTTTCCATGAAGCTGCTATCTAAGCTTTTATCATGGGCTTGTTGGCTGTGAACTGGCTGTCCTTTCTCATGTTTTTATTGATGTGTTGTGATGATTTCATGATCTTTGAGTCCTTTGTTATCACTATACCTGTGAGTTTGAATTATACGTACATCTCAAAGCAGAAGATCATATCTGGAAAAGACACTGTATTGCCAACAACATCCCTTACTAGTCTGAGGCCATATTCATAAATAACCATCTCTTTCCCTTAGTGATATTGGCTATTAAGGAGTCTCCCTAATAAATGTCCTGTTCATGCTTTCCTCCAGGCATATGGAGGTTGAGCACTGGACTGCATTATTATAATAAGATGATAGTTTTCAGGTATTGGCTGCTACCTGCAAGTATACCTACCTATGCACCTTCAGGAGAGGGCAGACAGATTTCACTTGGAGATATTTAGTTGGGATATAGCCAGATAGTGATATTAGAAAGACAGTTTAATTGGCCCCAAGTTCACTAGCCTTAGAAAGCTGCCACCTTCCTCCCATCTGTCCTTCTGAGGCTCAGTGGAACAGAGAGCAGCTACCTATAATTTCTCTCTCATGTATCACAGTGTAAATGCAGGTGTCTGCTGTGGCGAAGTAGCTGATGCAGTGCAACTTGTCATTCTATAATTTATTTGCTGGTTATGCCCTTGTTTCCAAACACATTGACAGGTGTGTTGGAATCCACAATATTTGAGTAAAACCATTGTGTATGTAAACTAGGCATTTTGGACTGACCTAGAAACCCTTGCTGTGCACCTCTAACTGCACCTTATATTGGGAGGCAAAGTGTATGTGTGCAAGGGAGAAGGAGAGAGCAAGGAGACAGGTAAGTAGTATTGGGTTTGGGGAAGGATAGGTTATAGATTTATAAGTTGGGCAAGGCCCAGAACAAACAGTGAAAGGGGGCCTGCATAGCTGTATGATATGCTACAGCTGCTCAAAACCTGTTCTTGAAAGAAACTGCGTAGTTTGTTTTTCCATCCTTTTGTTGTGTGGCTTGTTATGAGGATCTATGGATTTCCATACTGTCATTTGGGCTACTTCTGGACCTTGCTCCAAGATGTTGTCATTTTTATGGGTAGTTTCTCATTTTCTCATGCCACACTGATTACACCAGTCATTAAGAAGGGAGGGGGGAAGGATCTTACTCCTATTGGGAGACCCTAGTACATACAAAAGTCAGGGCAAATACTAGGCAATTGAAACTTAGCTACACTGCTATTCTTACCCAAAGAGGTAAGTTTAAAGCTGGAAAAACAGCGTATGTAAATTATAGATACACTCAGATTGGAGTGCAGACATATTCCTTTGTGTTTGTCAGCTGGAGTGGAACACTTGCTAACATTTAGGGGATGTTTTTGATTCTCTTTAATGTAGTGGTTTGGCCAGATTTTCAGCTGGAAATGGAGACTTGGTTATATGGAGTTGCTGTTTGTCATTACTGAGTTTTTTACTATTAAAGAAAGTGACGTTTTTACATATAGTTTGCATGATGCTTAAGCTGTAAAGTGTTTTGGGAACCTTCCGTATAAGTTGGTAAACATGTTGGTACAGTTTTTCTCTGTTCCATTTCATATTTCTTTGGTTTGAAGAATTTGGTAAAAGCATTTGTTATGACAAATTAAGATGTTATTTGACCTTTTCCCCTGTCTTCAAAAGATAAAGTACAGTGGAAAAAAATTGAGGAAATGGAAGATGCGGTTGCCGTAGGGCTGGCAAAATGAATTAATTCATTGTTGATATTGATTCAAAATTTGCAAGGATGAAGTTCAGGCAAACGATTGTAATAAAATGAAGTGAGTGTTACAAGGTCAGAAAGCAGATGTTAGCTTAATGTAAGACTCAGTTTAAAATCAGTGCCAAAATTATTGACTACATGAATCTGGAACATTTTCATAATACATACAGTCTATTATGCAATGTTAACAAAATTAGTCTTGTGTGGATTAACTTTTTGGTTTTTGGTATTTTTATTCAACTGAACAAACAAGAAAAAGAATCAGAATTTCATAGAAATTATATTGTGCTTCATTTCAAAGCAATGTTTTGTTTCAGAATTTTATTTTCATTCTTTCATCCTTTTACAAGCTTAATAACATTATTGTGCTACTATGATGCCATTAACTCTTTTCAGTGTTCCTGCTTTTTTTTTTTTTTTTTTTACCACAGGCAAAATGCCTGTATGAAACCAAGCTTCTAACAAATCTAGGCAAAAACCATGGTGGATTTATATAAAATATAAGGCAATTCTTTGAGTAATTTTTTTTTCCTTTCTTCTTCCCCCAATGCCTATTAGAACTACCTTTCATGTGGTCAGTTATGCTGATATTTATTACCTATCTGTTATGGTATCATTTATGGGTTTTAACAAAGATCAGGTATCATTTAGCTGAGCATTGAATAAACTTTTCCTCTTCCCAGAGACTTAAAGACTAGGCAGACAAAGGTTGGACTGTGGAGTAATATCATCTGAACACAGGGAACTGTTTGCCTGAACTGATACAGTTAGTTTTACCAAAGCAGTCCATGAAGACTGTTTCAAAGGCTGTGAAGGGAGATACATAATCCTCAAAGCTTGCCTGACCACACCTAATTTCTGTGTAGCTGTATTTCATCACTTCATACTTGGAAGTTTGAGGTGCAATAACTTAAATCATTTATTTTCTATTTACGGTAGTATTTATTTTCTATTTGTGTTGGTTTATATAAGCTATTATGTAGCTAAAATGCCTGTTCTGGTAAGTTTAAAATAAAGAGGGGAAGGGGAAGCGAGGAGAAAAGTATTCTCCAGCAACTTCAGGTATGTCTTTCACCAGAGGTTTCCTGTACTTATGCCAGCTTTTGGGGAACTTTTATTGTACAGTGTAATACATAGTGCACTCCCACTTTAGTCAGATGGAAGCACACCTTTTCCCCCCCCTTCTAATTTGAATTTTAATTGAAAAAAAAAATTTTTAAACTATGAAGTGGCACTTAATTTATGAATGTTGTGTAGTCCTACCCCTTGTTTCAATATGCAGGCTGATATGGGAAAGGAAAACAGAACACCAGAAGGCAGAAGAGTGGGTGGCAAGAAGAAAGAGGGTATTAATTAATTCACACAGACAGATATTTGTGTGCTAATGTCAGGATTCAGAGCCCCAAAGAGGAGGAGCAGAAATATTGGTGCAGGACTTGGAACTGGATGTTGCAGTGTAAGTGGAAACACGGCGGTTTAGAACTACAATAGGAATGCAAGTGTTGGAGAATATGAAGGTTGATAGGGTGATGTTTTCTGTAACTGATACAGGAAAATCATAAAGAAATAAGATGAGATAGCATGGAAAAAATAGAATTTGTCTAGGTCGCAATTGCTTAGGAAGGAATTGTGAAAGAAGCTGAATGGGGTAGTGGTGTCTGTCTGCTGCGCTTCCCCAAACTTTTGGCAATACCACTCTCAGTTGCCTAATATTATATTTACAAGGAAGCACTTTGATTGATTCTTTCTCCCAGCAGCCTAGAAAAGGACTTTTTCCTCCTTCAAACACCTCTTTAAGACAGGAAGCTGTTAGTATAGATACTTTGATTTTCTGTTATTGTTTGGAACAAATACAGCTAATAATGGTATGGCCCAGTTATTCCTGGATATGATAGATGATGGATTTTTCCATTTAATAGTCACTGAATCAGCATTATTTTAGGACTGGTATAATTAATAAGAATACTTTAGAATAGATAGGATACCTAGGAAGTAGTTTTGGAGCTAAAAATGCATTCATTGATTTGGTTTAAAAAATGAAAGAAAAATCATTGAAGAGTCTCGTTGCTAAAGCTCTCAAAGCCAAAGGCCAAACTGTAGGAAAACTTGGATATCTTAGCTGATCACAAGATGATTATAAAAGGCCAGTGTGATGAAAGTATGAAAATGACATTCATTGCTGAAATCCATCGGTCAACGTATTTCTGTAGACTCAGGGAAGTAGAAATACTACTTGTAGCAAGGCACTGCTGAATGTCATTGTGAAACACATGACCAACTCCAGTCTTTTGTCCATAAGAAGGATGAACTCAAACTGAAACAGATGGAAAAGGGTTCCTGAGATGACTGGTGGAAGTTAAAAAACAAACAAACAAACAAAAAAGACTGAAAGGGCTTGGTCTTTAAAACTTAGAAAAGAAGCAGAAAGAGGTGTGACTGTGCTTTCTAATCACCAGAGAGGAGGAAGAGCTATTTAGGCTAATTGTCATTATTTGCGCAAAAACATGTATAAGACTGGGAATTAGGAGACACTTTCTAACCCAAGTGGAGTGAAGGTCTGAAACCTTTCAGCAATAATATTTTGTTCTTCCCCACCACCACCCCCTAACTACTCTATAATTGGAGCTTGATAAACTTGCTTAGAGTTCATGATGTGCTTGTGCTGTTCAGAATGAATCTGTCTTTCCCAGAAAATCTTTTGCAGTCCTGTCTTCTAATCATGGATGATAAATTTAATAACTATGTTATCTTGCTCTTATAAAAAGTGTGCACTAAGAGAATTTGAGGGTTTGACTTAAATGAGAGCAAGTTTGAGGAAATCTCACGGTAACATGCTTCTTACCTACTTTTCTGCTATAGTCATACTTGGGTTTTAATGGTTACACAGGAGGTTAAGCCTTTGTCATAGTTAAATGCTGAGTAGATTCAGGCTATTCATGCTGCTTTTGAAATGCATTTCAGAGAATGTTGGGTTTGTGTCCCTCTATCATATAAGGGATTGATTAAAATTTGGGAAAAATACAGGTGCTGTAATCTGGACCCGTAAAGATAAGCTAAATAAATAGAGGAGATTAAAATATATTTGGTTAGGAGTGACTGATGCATACATAACCATTTCAGCAGAAAGGCAAAGGAAGAACAAGCTGCTTATGTTCGCCCATTCGGTCTCTAATGCCGAGTCCAAAATGAAAGCTGACCCGGGATTTCTGTGTTTGCGAGAGCCTAATTTAATGAAAATTACCGTGGAGTTGGGACTCACAGTTAGACAAAAAAATTATTTTAACAATGAATTGCAAAATAAGAACAGGGCTGAATGAAACCAAAACTGAACATTTTTGAAACAGCACATTGTTTCAGGCAAGGAATAGCAATCCACTTCTATTCAGCTGCCATCCAGTTTAATTCTTCCACATTACTCCAACCACAGCTAACTTACTTTTGTCACTGTTACTCTTACTCTGGTCTAGTAACACATCATCACAAAACAGTACAGATAAGCCTTTGATGGGCTCTAGCACCTCAAATTAAACTCCTCTGAGTTCCCTGGAGGTTGCTGTGCTGTTCTGCACCACGTGACAATGGATCAGAAATGAACATAGTATTGCCAGGCCCCTCAGAGATGATCTGTTCCCCTGACAGGCCCAATAACAGAAGTATAGAATATCATTGCAACACTCAAATACCATGATGTCATGGTAGCAGGTGAGAATAGAGAGGAAATAAATAATAGATGTTAAGATAAATGAGTTCCTAAAACTTAAGATTTGTCCATCTGTTTTTTCCCTAGAACGGGAAACTTCAGTGGGCAAAGGCATTGATACCGAAAGTTGGGTAAGGATGCCAAGGAGACAGGTGTTTGTGTTCTTGGACAAGGTGGACTTACGATTTTTCCTCCCCAGCATTTTCAGATCCAGGTTGATTGCTCTGAGTTTGGGTTTTTTCAAGATACTTCTGCCTTGAGCTTCAGGGTAATGCAGAGAAGACTTACAGTGTGATTATTCAGGATGTCAGATGAAAGCATCACGATGTTACCTTCTGGGTTTATAAACTGTGAAGAAGCAGCAAACCAGCTGGCATTAAAGACTGCCCTAAGATTAAAATAGAATGAAAACAAGAAAAGTTTAAAACAGAGGAGGGAGAAGATGTTCTCTTCAACTTTTGAAAGAGGTGTTACAAATAAAATGATTTACTCCTCTGCTCTCCAAGCTGTTTTAAAGTTCCAGTTTTAAAAACAGTATGTCTTAGAAACAGTGCTTTTGTTTAGGTGAAAATAACTGCTCTTGTTCTTTGACTCAGGAACTTAAGTTCAATACCCAGAATAGTTAGGGGTCTTGATTTTTCTTTTTATTTTTAAATGCATCTTTACTCTGTGATATTTGTGCTGCTAAGAAACAATTTTTCTTTATTTGCTTAATGATATTTCACAGGTGTCGTGCAGCAGGCAAACAGTAAAATGAAAATGCTATGGGCTAAATGAGTTTACTGCTCATAAACCTTGTAATTGAATACAAATTAATTGTTTTTATGTATATACTAAAATAGATATGTATATATCTGTTTAAAAGCCTAATTCACTCACAGAATTGGTGTTTATTATATATATGTGATTACTGTCCTTTTGAAAAATATATATTTATTGAATAAGATAACATTGCATATATACACAATATGATAGTTCTAATTTTTTGAAGAAGTTACTGTTATTGGAAATACCAGTGTATAATCTATTTTAGCTGTTTTTAAAAATTAGCCAGTGAATAATCAATTATAGTTAATTGCAAAAAATAACATTTTCTATAAAGATTAAAGTAAAGCTGCTCTAAACCGTTGAAAAATCTGTGAGAATTTGAGAGTCATTTCCATTAACACATGACTTCATTCAAGAAAAGCCCTGATACTTCAAGCTATTTTAGAAAACAGTTTCTAATGTGCACCATAATATTACCTGTAATAGAATCATAAGAATGCCAATAGCTGTGACCATGAACAGAATGAAAAATGCTATCAGTTTTAGACAAAACCAAAGATAAGCACTTGGAGGAAATGAGACCTCAAATGCTACTAATGGTGGATGGACTATCAATGATCATAAGATCTTTGACTATTTGAAACAGCAAGCATGAAGTTTTAGATAAATTACTAGTACTATAGCAACAGACATATAAAGCAACAGTGCGTCTTGGATTATCAGCAGCTTTTAACTTTGAAAAAAGTAGGTTGCACTGGTTTCCGATACCTTACTCTATTTTGAAATCAAGGCCAAGTGCTGCTGTAGCAAGGGGAAATATGGGCAGATAATAAGAGATTCAAGTAGAAAATTTAAGTTCTCTGTAGACATCAAAATTGTCTATGGAACAACCTGTTTAAAGAGGCTTATTGTGATAATTCTTATGGATGGTTTTATGGTTTTTAGAAAAATGCCTAAAATTAGGCTTTTATTAGCGCACTGTAATGTTAATAAAAGTACATGTTCCTTACATTTTACATTTTAGCCATGTAATATAGTATGATGCTTTTTATTCAGAGATGATGTGCTGCTTTTTTTAGATACATTATAAAAGTTAGCTGCTACGTTATATAGAGTTTCTTTTAATTAAATGTTTGTCTTTCATGTCTAGACCTATGGATAAGAAGAATAAATGAAAAGTATAGTTAAAAAGTAGTATATTCTCTATTGTAAAACTGTTGGAATGGGTAATGTCTGAGTAGGGACTGACAGCACTTCCTTTGATGTCTAAATTATTTTTATCTCTGAAGAACAATAACATAATTCCATATGTAACAATACTGCATTCTCTGGATAGCTTTTAGCTTACCATATTCTTCCTTTTTATATCTGCACAAAGCACTTCCTTGATGTTCATTGTGATAAGGCAACAGAGAGCTATGCAAATAAACATTTTACATTGATATTTTCTTTATGCATGAATGAACTTCCTCCTTTAAGATTTTCCTTTACAAGTACTCTAAAAACTAAGAAAGATGCATGCACTTTTTATATTTCAAAGCTTTTGTGTGTGKGGGGGGGGTGTAATCATATGTTTGCTAGAGTTAAATGTTTATGAAGTTAACTTTGGTGATAATGTAGCATTTTGTATTTTAAAATCCATTATTGTGAAATCCATTATTTAATGTGTGGTGATTGAAATGCCCCTGTCAGTGCCTGCTGTTTATACTAGCCCTATCAATCTTTACTTGAATATCACTCTTAAAACCCTGTGGCAAGAACTGCATCAGATTTCACTATAAAATGTATAATGTAGCAGTGGACTCTAATGCATCTGGCACTGCAGTTGGAATGAATTAGGTGTGTGCTCTCTGGTGCGTTACTGCTGCAGCTCAGCCACTGAGCAGAAGCTTTTGAAACCAAGACAGGTAAGTTTGCCTTGGGCATAGGGCTGTACTTATAGAAATTTAGATGTAAAGTCTGGAACCCAGTACACACAGTTTCATAAAATACAGAATCTTATATTTTTATAAATGCTAGTGGCTTTTTAAGAGTTCAGAAGAAGTCTTTCATTTCACAGTGTCAAAAGAGTATGTGCTTATTGATCCACTTTCTAGCATTTAACATATTTTTTCAACTGTTTTTATGCTTATCTATTAAGTGTTAAATACTTTTGTTCATCTTACTGCATATTTTTCATGTTTCTTTTGAAAGATTAAAGAGTTTTTTTTTCTTTCTTTTTAATGAAGAAACTAAAAGTCTCAGGATATATCTACATTAGCATTTTAGTTCAGACCAGGATTCCACTAGTGAAGCAGTTGCCCCCACTTGCTAGGCTTTGGTTCACATTATGGAGTGGGCTTGGAGGGCAAGAACTGGATTCCTTCTGGAAGACACAGTGCAGGAGTGCACTTACTGCACTCTTGGTGTTGCTGGATATTCAGTCCTTGGGGCCATACTAGAATGAACATGCAATAAGCCCCCCTGAAGCAGCATCAACTCTTTCACTTTACAAATCTGCTGCTCTTGGGCTATTTGCTAATTACTATTTGCTAATGTAGACATAGCTTCAGTTCTGTGAGGACTAAGGGTTTTCATCTGCATGGGAACAAAGAGTACTTCATGATGAGACTCAGGATCTCCTCTTTTTTTGGTGCCATCACATGTGATGCATTTCACATACTTTATCTGTGTAATATCACATAACATCAAGTATACTTTTGTGGGATTATGTAGCACATGCACATTGGTATTACTGATATGCTGTTACTATTGTCACAGACAAATGCTAACCTTGAATATACCAGCAGAACCTCACTCAGGCTTAAATTAAAGCTGTTGATATGCTTTAAGCTGCAAAAAAATCTGAGTAAGAATGGTTTTCTTAATGTTTACATTAACATTGGGCAAGTTGCAGTCTGTAAAGATATCTTCAGGATTTCTTACAGCAATAGGCAAAGGGATTTTTGGCTGACAATTTGGATCAAATTACATTATGTCCTTAACTTTAGCTTTTGTTCTGTAGAAGCAGGATTATTCAAGAGCAAAAAGGTTAGCACTTAGATGGCTGAATACCTGATTCTGCAGATACAGCAGGTAGTTAGATGCTGAGCTCCCAGTTGTCTTGTGCAAATTAAGGAGTAGAGATTTTTGTTTCTAAGAGAAGATCCTGGTTTAAGGTCCCCCTCCATGCCTTCAAATAAGTAGGTGAAAATGTTGAAATATTGATAGACAAGAACAGGAAACTGTATTCTCTTTCTCTGTTGAATAGTGATGCCTGGTCAGTGCCTCTTGATTTTTCTGTGCAATTTCTTTCTTTTTTAAATTCAGGAGGAAAAAAAAAGGAAGTAATGAGTTCTCATGATGCTTTTAAACCAGTATTGTGATTCATTGCCGCACTGATGAACCCGTTTCATGGACACCCAAGATTTATTGGCAATGGGTGACAGATAATTTGCAGAAATAGGAGGAGATAGCAGACCCCCTCCTCGCATGTTTAGAAGAAAACGTTCAGCTCCTGTACAGGACAACGCATCTCTCATTAAGTGGTGCTTCCTCAACAGCAGGATGGGATGTTAAATGATGGTGGTGTGGGAAGCCGAGACTTGTCACATGGGAGTACTGAATCTAGGCCTTGTTTTATTGTTACAGTAATGTTCATTAATATTATAATCATTATCAATATTGTTGTAAAAGTACAACTCTTAATATGGACCCAGACCAGCATGACTTATTCTCCTGTCTGCAGGAATGTAATGTGTAAGGCACCTTTCCACTGAAACATTTGTGTCCGCAAAAGGACAGCTATACTACTTTATTATTTACTGTGATGATCTTTTTATTATCATAGAGATGACGGTAAATGAGAGATGTAGTATAGGGCATCACAATCTGCTTTGATTTCTCTGGCTGTGTTTTGGTCACTGCTGTTTTCCTTGTGCCTGTATATGCACTGAGCACTTATTCTAGGTTCTAAATTGTTCTTCAAAGAACTGGCTTTAACTAGGGCAGGGGGAGTGAGAGCATGTGTCTGCAAGAGAAAATATGACTGAACCTAGCATGAGAGCACTGGCCTGAAAGGAGAGAGAGAGGAAGGAAGAAGGGGTTTGAAAAGCCTTCACAGCAGATTCTTTGAAGAGTACATATAATTATTATCCTCTAAGGGAGGAATATAGAGATAATGTTGTGTATATGCTTGCGCAAGTACTATATAATTACATGATGGGATTAGCAGTCAGGTTCCAGTCATGTAGATGCTAGCAGCTGTATCTCATCTGATTAGGCATGGATGCACATCCGGAGAGTAGGATTATCTTTCTAGAATGTATTGGAGGAGAAATACTTGTGTGGTGATTTGCCATCACTGATACCTGTATTGACTGTTTTAGACTGTTATAACAGGCCTGTCTGAAGAAGGGAGATACACAGCTGAAGGCCACAGAAACAGCATGTCTCATGGAGCTGGGACTGCACAAGTCATCAGCCTCGTGTGAGACAGGGATCTATATCAAGCTGAGCTTCCTGTTAGATTGGCATATACAAAACAAAGTGTGGCTATGCAGGCATTGGCACTTCCAACTAAAATTACCACTATTTGAACTGGAAATTTTGACTGGAGGTTTCCTAAAGAGCCACTACACTAGAGCCTCTGGAACATTTCCTATGTGTTATCTTGCAAAACAGCCTTCTGTCTAAGACATACTGAAACAAGTTGTTATCAGAGTAGTTATTTGTCAACTGGCTTATTTATATTTGTTCTGAAACTCACAGAAACATCGGTAAGATGTAAGGGTTTGGGGGTTTTTTTTGGAGGAGAAAAGGTGATAAATCTAGAAGCATTGGGCTGGTATATAATTATTTTGTAGTATTTCATTCATCTGTGGATTGAGACAAGAAGTCACCTCTTTCCTTTACAGTGGGGAAAAACGCTTGTAGCTTGTTATCCTTGTGAACTATTGTGGATGAAAAGGAAGTAAGTTTTTGTTACATGACCAAATGATTGCATGGGAAACTGCTTGGTTTATGGTTTAATGTTTTTGTTTAATACCTTTTTTATTCCAACAGGAAATATGGGATGTATAAAATCAAAAAGGAAAGAGAATCTGCATGGAGATGGGCTAGATTTGAAGAATCAACCAGTACGTAAAACTGAACGAACTATTTATGTGAGGGATCCAACGTCCAATAAACAGCAAAGGCCAGTAAGTAGATAGTCTCAGGGGAGAATTCCAGTAGCAAGATCAAAGCATGACTGGCATAACTTAAATTTCAATCAGAAACATATGCATGAAAAGATTCGAATTCATCATTAGTCCACAATTTGGCTTTTAGTGTTGTGCAGTTCACCCTCAAAGAATAAATACTTTTTTTAAGCATCTGTCACTTTATTGCTTTATTATTTTGTTATATTTGTCATAGTTTTCTGCATGAAAACAATAATCCTTGGACATTTTTGTTCTAGATACAGCTACGTCTGTAGAAGAATGCTAGGTAACTTCAAAAAATCTGAAGCAGTTTAGAAACATTTTTAAAAGCATCAATATTTGAAAAGTCTGCCTCCTAAGCTTGTAAGGGCTGAGGAGCATCAGGTTTCTTCACAGAAATACCACTTCTTTATTTCCAATGTGCAATGTATGGAATATACTGTTGCTTTTACAGTGCAGTTACTTAATAACTCAAGGATCCAGGTGTGAATTATTCTATTTATAACAGGCTAAGGTTTTTATATCAAACTCTACCAGTTCCAATCAACTTTCCTTTTATTCATTGAGGCCAAAATTTGATCTTTCACCAGAACTGAATGGGAGCAGAACAGGTGCAGTTCTGAAGTAAACAGCAGTGTGGTATAAGAGGAATAAGCCAGTGGAAGTACCCTGTGTGATGTCTAGCATTGGAAAGAAAGGATGCTGGGAGGGGAATCCCATCGAGTATTAAGCTGGTTTGATATTTTGCAGATTTACTGGTACCCCCTTTCCCCATTCTCTCTACTCTGCTGAGGAAGCAGCATTTCCTGACTATCCTTCATCAGGGGCCATATTCTCTGCTGGTGCGAGTGACACCCTTCTGTTGTGTGTCACCAGCTGGGGCTGTAGACTCAGTGCACTCTGAATCAATGTACACAAATCCCAAGTGCTATTTAAATTATTTTAAATTACTTTTTGTCCTGCAGAATGTTAGGAAAATAATAATGTAGTTCTTTAGCTCCTCATACTAGCATCAGGACAATAACTGTCCTGTTGAATTATCTTGAGTAAAGTCTGTTCAGCAAAAGCCACAAAGCTGTGAACTTCCCCACACCTTTTTCATACCTTCCTGAGGTCTGAGCTGCTCAATTCGAAGTCTAGTTGGGACTTACTGTATGTTTGCATTGTAATTCACTTTAAGCAATGGTCAGAAAAGACTGTAACATTTAAGATATATAAGATGATTTCAAAGCAACTGAGGAATATCTTATTGTAATGTGCATACACCTAAAAAGAAAATGTCAAAGATCTAAAACTGCTTAATTAAAGACACATTTTGTTGTAGGCAACTACAGAAGCACAACTCTTACCAGGACAGAGATTCATCCCTGAAGGTAAGTTTTCATAAGAATTTTACTGATGTACGTTAGGCCCATACCAACTTGTGAAATAAGAGGACATTCCTTTTGATTTCTGCCTTTGTAGAAATAGAGGAGCATGGAGTCATTGTGGTAGCTTTGTATCCTTATGATGGCATTCATGAAGATGACTTGTCCTTCAAAAAAGGAGAAAAATTGAAAGTTATTGAGGAGTAAGTATGACAGTATTGTTTGTATTGTAGTTTTTCTTTGGACATATCTAAATCCCTTTATAATTTCTTAGTTTCATACTCATAATGTGAGTATATGAACATTATGAAAGAGCTCCCTTGTATGTGAAAATACAAATGTATGCCTAGTTGCTGGTAGGGCTTGGCAGCTGTCTTTGGTAGCAGTGACCAAACTTTGATCTGAAGTAGCCAACAGCTTCTACGGGGGCTTCAGTTCAGAGAAAAATGCTTTTTTTTAGCTCCCCAGCCCAGACAAAGCCCTCGGCAGAGCAGCAGCTGAATAGCACTTCATTATTTTCCTTCACACACTGTGAATATTACTGTTTTTGTTTTTCAGGCTAGGAGAATGGTGGAGAGCGAAATCTCTCACAACAAGGAAAGAAGGCTTCATTCCCAGCAACTATGTAGCAAAAGTAAACACCTTGGAAACCGAAGAGTAGGTCCTTCTACACTCTAAATGTTGGCAATTGTCTTTTTTATAGTGTTGTATCCTTTGGGGATGAGGGGAAAAGTTCTAATCTTTGATATACTTTTCAGATGGTTCTTCAAAGACATAACCCGAAAAGATGCTGAAAGACAACTCCTGGCTCCTGGAAATAGTCCTGGAGCATTCCTCATCAGAGAAAGTGAAACATTAAAAGGTAGGCAATTGTTTACTTTGGGACTGATAGTAGAGTTGAAAACATACAATCTGTCTTCACAAAATTGCATCAAGTGACACTGGATGTGGAATTGTCCCAGTGTGTCCTGTTGTTTGAATTTACTGCAGTTATGTAGAAGTGAGAAGGGTGAGAAAATCACCAGGGAAAGAGAGAAGAAAGTTACAGCTTAACGCTTAAAGTGGAGATAGAAATAAAAAACGTATGGCCCATTACACTGACAAGCAGCAATGAATGAAGAAGTCTTTTTCCTTCTGAACACTTGTGATTCCTATACTAAAGGACCTTTCTAGTTGTAAATAGTATGCTGGTTTTTATGAAGTCTTCCATTATGGAACCTGTATCTGTCATAACAAGTTTTAAAATTTGTTTACTACATGATGAGAATTTACACTTCTGCACTGTAGTTTGAATTTTTTTTTTTAACTTTCTGATAAGGATTTCTACTATGGAGACAGCTCTTTGTACTGAAATGTTTAATAAAAGCACCAGACTTCTTCAACTGAAGCTTTCAATAGAATGTAAGAGGGTTCTCCTCCAATATCTCGATTCTACCATCATATGGCTATCTTCTCCATAGGTGTAGTTTTTCCTGGCCCTAATACTACAGACTCTTGATTAGGCAGCTCTCTGTAATGGGCCCATATCACTGTTCCCTGAAATGAAGGCAGAGATCAAAATTCAACATAGCCTGCTTGGGAGTAGGGCAAACCACTGCCAAAATATTTCTTTCTATCCCCTTCTGTCAGTGGATCGGTGAGGGAGAAAGAAGGGGCTGAGGTGGTTTCTTATCCTTAGAAATTGGACAAGAATCGTATGAGTGGGAGAAATGAAGAACTCTTTAGTTTAAGATAGATGCTGCTGCCCCATCTTAAATCCCTGCTGAGGTTAGGGTCCCTGGTACTAACAGATCTTCTTTCCCTCCTGTATGCTCCAAGTCATCTCCAAACTATCCTTTTGTCAAGGTGATGAGGAC
The DNA here is from genome assembly GCF_003343035.1 of Apteryx rowi. Classification (NCBI taxonomy): domain Eukaryota; kingdom Metazoa; phylum Chordata; class Aves; order Apterygiformes; family Apterygidae; genus Apteryx; species Apteryx rowi. Next base: position 543,916 of record NW_020450786.1, read on the forward strand.
ATTCAGTGTGTTGCTCTTCTGATGTGCTTATCTTTGAATTTTAGCTTGTATCTGACTGGTGTGATAAACCCTGAAGTTGTTTTCCCATATGGTCTCACTCAAGTCAGTGGGACTTTTTGCAGAAGTGGACATTAGTCATGGAACTGTCTGGCTTATGGAACTCATAAGTGTATTGAATAAGACTGAAAAAGAAAGTCTGACTATAAGCATTTTGGGGCTCAGTTCAGAACCAGCTGTTGGCTAACTTCCTTGTGTTGATTGCAAAATGCTTTCTGAGGAAATAGCAGAGTAAAAAAAAAGAATAAAAAAAGATAATTTTGTTACCTGAAACTGTATGTGTTTGGACACTGCAGATTTATAATCTGTTAATGATCATTCCTTCTTTGTTCACAGGCAGCTATTCTCTGTCCATAAGAGACTACGATCCGCAAAATGGTGATGTTATTAAGCACTACAAAATTAGGGGTTTAGACAATGGAGGATTTTATATCTCTCCAAGAGTAACTTTTCCCAACATCAATGATATGATCAAACATTATCAAAGTAAGTTAAATTGGTTAGTAGATTACTTAATAGAATACAGCCATTATTTCCTGTGAAGGAAAATAAATGCTTTCTTGTTTTGTTTGAGACCTTTTCATCTTTTTGTCTAAATAACCCAGGCATGGGTGTTATCAAAGATAAAGTGAAATTGGTTAGAACCCAAGTAACCTTGTTAGCAAGCAGCATTAAGGCTGATTTTGATCTGTTGCATACTATTGTAAAATAAAGAATAGCTTTATAAAAGATCTCATCAAAGCTATGTTGATGTGAAACTAGAGAGGGAAGAAAATTGACTGCATTGTAAGTAAATAAATTCTATATTTGATAGTAAATTTGTATTCATGATAATAGGTAATGTTTATTATTTGTGTAGACTTGTAAATGTCTTCTTGTATTGTATCTGGTGATCAGTGTGGAAGCATTTTTATTTTCCTGTAAAATTATATTTATATTTAGTTATATTTTTTTGTGAATGGAGTTTTGGAGAAAGTAAAATTCCATTGACTTCAAAGAAAGCAATATTGTACTTGCATAGAACAGTAACAATATTACAAAAGGGGGGGGGGGGAAAGAAATTTCCAGCTACTTCTTAGCTACAAAAATGACTTTTCATTATATATAACTTCCTGGTGAATAGAACCAAAATATATAATTTTTTTTTAGCTTGTCATTGAAAATATGGAGACTGTAAGACATTTTTTAGTAAGACAGGGTTTTGTTTTTTTTTTTTTTTTAAGCCACAATAAGGACTTAGGCATGGCATTTCTCTGAATTGTAATATCTATGGTAAATCTTTGGCACAGCTTGAAAACCTGAGAATTATTTTACATTTGTATTTAAGTTATAGCTGTTCAGTGACTGAAAAACTAATTGTGACCTACTTATGCTTGCATGATTGTGTGTGCACACATGTCTGAAACCATGCTCAAAGAACAGTTAATAACAAATTCAGAATGCTGGTTCCAAGTCTGACCCCAAGTTGCATCTTCATCAACATACTGTCAGTAATGAGATCTTGTGTTTTATTTATTTGGTACTAATGGTACTAAAAAAATTAATAATCTGATGGTAGCATGAACCTTTTTTACACCAGATGTGTGTCACACTTCTCTTTTAAATTAGTCTTTGAACCCTGAATACCAAATTTCATGACAGAAGGATTTAAAGTTATTTGAAAACAATAGAAATTTTTCATGTCCATCAGAGCACCTGAATAAAAAATTGATTTTGAGCTGGTTGGTGCATATCTGCAATTAAGTGTTCTTTGTTTCAAGACATCTGAGGCAGAGAAGCACAACGGATTTTGTATTTTGTTTTTCCTTTGAAAAACAGAGCAAGCAGATGGCTTATGCAGAAAGTTGGAAAAAGCTTGTATTAGTCCTAAGCCTCAAAAACCATGGGATAAAGATGCATGGGAAATTCCACGGGAATCAATTAAACTAGTGAAGAAACTTGGAGCCGGTCAGTTTGGAGAAGTCTGGATGGGTAAGTTTAGCCCTTTGAAAATAATATTTAAATCTGCTGAAAGCAATGCCATTTCAGAATCATTCAGAATAATATTGGGGATCAACCTGGTCCAATATACTTATAAAAGCAGGACAGTCAGACCCAGAACATCCTCTCTCATGAGGAAGAATAGTAAGAAAGAGAATTTGTAAGGGGGAAGACATCTGACAAAGGTGTGGAACAAATCCTTTGGTATTTTTTAAAGCAAAAATCTGGTGGTAGTTCCTTATGAGTAAGCACTGCAATTTATAGGGTCAGATACAACAGATTTTGTTTGGTTGTCTTTTGGGGAGGAAGGAGCGGCTTGTAGTAAGAACTGACTTCTGGTTCTCAAAATCAATGGGCATCTTGGAACTTTGTTTCAAACCAGAAAGTGGTAAAGAACTTGAAATAAAAAGAAACGATGTCTTTTAGTGAGTGATGGGTAGAGCTTTTACGTCTCTTGGTAAAGAAACGACTTGGAATATAGTGCATGGGACAGCAATATTGGGTGAAAAAAGGAGACATTTAATCCAAGATCATAGTCTGCCAGCTTGCTGCCTGAAAAGTAGGTGACTTATGTAGTAAGAAGATAGCAGATTAATCCGCTTTGAATTATAATGTAGGTCTCCCTAATTACAAAAGTATCAAAAGACTTACAAGCAGTAAATTTTAATACATACCCTGCAAAAATGCTAGCATTAATTATTACAATCATAAATAGCCTTGCCGTCCATTTAAAAGAAGTCCTATTTTCTTAGCCCTGCAGACTTCCTGTGGCAAGGGGCTATGGCCACTGTCTAATCATGTGTTCTGCAAAAAACATTTACTTCTCTTGCTTTTGAAATGCTGCCTGTTCAGGGACCCGAGTATTCTTTTGGGTTCCATATTACACGTTCTCTGTATTACTCATTACTTGCGTACTCATTACCATTTACCATCTGGTTTGACTTATTTGAGATAAACTATAACTTCTCTCATAACAAAGTGCCTTCATTATGAATTTTTTTCAGTCCAAATCATTCTCTTAACACTTCCCTGAATCTTCTTTCTGGAGGTTTTATTTAAATAGTAATAAAATTGTTACAAGTAGTTTATTATCTATCAAAATTCTATAGGCAGGACATTTCTGAGTGACTTAGTGTATCCCTAAGCTCAGTAGAAGATACAAAGCTGGAAAGTGTGCTCTGATGACCCACGAGAGTGCAGAAGTCTAATGGGAACACGCTGCTTGGAATTTCATTGTTTTGAAGAGATGCTTTCGTTTAGAAAAGTAAAGCATGGAGTGATGCTATTTGAGTGACAAGTCTGACACATGATTACAGTGTCAATCAGAAAGCTGTAATGCAACCATAAGTATAATCTTTTGATATAAATCACATTAAAATGCAAGCAACATATCTCTATAATATAGCCAAATTTGGCCTTTTATCTGCCAAGATAAGAAAGAAAAGACTTAAGAAAGCCTCTAACTATGATATACATGAGTGACATTTTACATACTAGTTAAGACAAGTAATCAGCGATTGTGCAGTTTTTCTGCCTAATAAACTAGGGCAAGAAAAATTCAACTGACACTGAAATGCAGTGAAAGACTTTGTGGCAGAATGTTATCACTTGTTTGAAAATGTAGACCATTTTGGGAAGTGACTACTTCAGCAAGCACACAGGCACAAAGGCATAAAAAACAGTGTTAATGGTTCAAGATGTTTCCTCTTGTTTGTATCTCATTTTTTCTCTTTTCCCCTCCCCTCTCCCCTCCCCTCTCCCCTCTCCTCTCCCCTCTTCTCTCCTCTTCTTCATCTAAATTGGGCTTAACCCTTGTATCTGAATTACTACACTGTGAGAGAAATTACTGTACTGTGAAGCTGATCACCGTGTTTCCTCTTCTCTTTGCTTTCTTTCTGAAGCAAGAGAAGCTGATTTGCATGGCACAGATCCTTTCTAATCAGAAGCACTGTGAATCTTTGAACCAAAGAAGCTGAAGCTGTAAAATACCTATTAGGTCACCTCTGCAGTTCAGGGTGTCAACAAACACTGATTATTGTGATAATGACCAACCAGAGGTATCAGGAGTTACATAGTGGTACTGCTTATTCCTATAAGCTACTTGTTACAGTCTCATGATAATTTACTTCATCTAAAATAAAATTATTCATTTAGACAGTAGTGTGAACTGGATATGAACTTCATTCTATGGCTTAATTACCGAAGAATTTTCAGCTTGATAAAGGGTACCTAGAATTGTGGTTTCAGAGGGGATGTGGGTGGGGAGACACAGGTAATACTATTACTGCAATGTGAAGATTTGCCAGCACTCCTTTATAATCTTTTCTTTTTAGTTCTCTTCGGGCTTCCAAGCTGGCATGTTCCTCTTAGGTGTTTACTTTTGGGTTTTGGAGAAAGTTAGCTTATGTTTTGGGAGGACTAAAAAAACCTTAGGAATAAAGAGCAGCCTTCCCCTCCCACCCTGCCAGGCATTCTACTGTGCTCCTTCTGAATGTCCCTGCGAGGTGGAGGGTTTCCTACTTGTGAGCCTGTGCAGAGAATCCTGGTTACTTGTGAAGCAGGCAGGTGAATCACTTTCAACTCTGAAAAGTTTCTTTTACAGAGAAAACTTGCTGTAAAGGCTCATCAGTTTCCCGGTTCTGCATACCACTGCAAGCACCACATTTTTAATTTCTTTTTTTAAGTACAGCTATGTGTAATTTTATATGATTTATAAAGACTTTCTGTTTTTAGGCTATTGCAATAGTGTTTGTCCTTGTGTGTTCGGGCAGCAGCTGTGCTGGCATGGTAGAACAAAAGAGCATGACAGAATGGTGTCCACATTTTATGCACTGCTCACCCATGGAAACAGTTAGAAACCTGCGCTCTGTGCTTTCTGCCTTCACATTTAATGTGTTGGATGTGGAGATGGGATTACAGTTGCATTCCTCTGCTGTTCAGCTGAGTGATGGCTGTAGTTGGTAAAGGAAGAGTGGTGTGTTGACATGCAACAGGAGGCATTATCTGGCTTCTAAGTGTTGTATTTATGTAGCTCAAACAAGATGTTCCCAGTATAACTTTGCAGGGAAAGGGAGGAAGAAACTGTATTTTGTAGGCTTGTTCACAAAACCATTCATATTCAGTCCTGGAGATCTGGTCAGAAAGGCCAGAAAGCCCAGGTGGGCTCAATATCATCATTATTGTCTGTTACAAATTCATATAGCAGCTTGGCCTGATTAAGCCCATGCAAGAACCTGGTGGCAACCTGGCTGTCCAGGATGTTACACTGCCAAAATCATCATAATTAACTTGAAAATAACTAGGTGAAACATTAACAGCTTTTGGAGGATTGTGTTTTAACACGTGGAGAACATGGCTCTCTGCTTAAGAGTTGATCTGATTCCCCAGACTTTCATATCATTGCTTGCATTATATTTGGTTTTTAACAAAAGCCCAAACTGCAGAGAGACTTCCTGCTTCCTGCCATAGTATAGAAGGTTTTCGGACTACTGAGTTTAGTACATTTGGGCAGCTTCTTTACTGATGTGATGGACCAAAGCAGCACTGCAAGAGCAGGGTCTATGTTTTACGCATCTTTGTTCATAGCGTGCACTGATATGATTTGACCTGTAATGCTCTGTGGCATTCATAATCCGTGAACAGAATTCTCAAGCAGGGCTAAGAGAAAAGTTAACAACCCAAATGGAGCCATTATGCTGTATTTTATTAATGAGCCACATTTTGCTTATATCTCAGGTGTAAAAGATTCTCTCATTTAGTATAGCCCAAATTAGAATATCTGTAAGTAATAGACATTCTTGGCTTATCTTTTCTTATGCAGCTGTTAGAAAAAGCAGAGTAAATCATTCTACAAAAACAGTTATTAAAATAAAAGGCACCTAAAATGAACGAGGAACGCCTGTTGGTATATCTCCTCAGTATCACAGAAGTGTTTTACAGTGCATGCATGGGCTGGATGTTAGTTGCAAAGAACATGAATTTTTTTCAGATGTTTTAGGTGTAAAAAAGAATTTCTTTGTTTATCTATCCTTTTGAATTCATATTTGGGTGGCAAACTGAACATATGTTCATTTGTATCTTATGTCAAGGAATAATGTGACACAAGTGTTTAGACCTAGAGCCAGGTTCACTTCAGCCAAGGCAGGCATTGGAGAAGGGTCCAGAGCTGCAGTTACTGCCCAAAATGGGGATGACATGGTGCAGTTCAGTGCTGTAGGCACACATTCCCATAGCAGCTTGTGCACCAGAGGAATTCTTCTATGATATGGATTGAATATTAAATTTGCCGTCACCTGCTGAGGTGCCCTGAGGTCACCAGTTTTCCCTTTGCCTGCACAAAGGCTGCAGTCTCCAAGTGCCTGCACAGTCACAGTGTGCCTCTAAAGCGGCTAATCTATATGGAAACCAGCATAGAGGTTCTCATGGTAATAAATGACCTAACATGGGGACTAGGACATTGATATGCTGGTATGGTACAAACCCATACTAAAAAGATGCTTCCTGCTCCAGGTCTGTCTAGCGTGGCATTCTAATATAATCCTGCCCTTCATGTATACTCTCATTCTTACTCTGCCACCTCTGACACGCCAATCATGGGAGCTTTCTACCACTAACAGCTAGGTAATGTCTGCAAAGCTGAAGAGGTAGGGACTCATGCTCTGTGAGTGTTCAGTTCTGATGTGGTTCTCAGCCCAAATCAAGTTACCAGCTGTTTTACTTATCCTGGGTGAGGGAAAGAGGGAAAGAATTCCAGTTTTGTCAAACTGGCCAAGGGTCAATTTTTTACAGACACCACTGTGGGTGCTAGTGAACAGATACAGTTCATGACCACCTTTCTTTAGTTTTTTTCCCCCAGTAATTGATGAAATAAGTGAATGCGAGAGAGATCAGGATCAAACATCTCTAGTCTTCTCATCAGCTAATTTGCTCTGTGTGTTACCACCAGAGTGTCAGGAATAGACTGTTTTCCTGCAGAAGTCAGTATCAGTGAGTATTGTTAGTAATGTAAACTTTTTGTGAGTAGAATCCCAGTCTGGTGGATCTCTTGAACTGCATAACAGTATTTTATAATCACTAATGTTGAGTGTGTTGGTGACAATTGCTTCACAGAAATAACATTATTAATTAATATGCTCAGTAGAGCATTGAACAAATTGGGAGTGGAATTAGTGCTCTGTTTCAGGGTACAGGATGGAATAATAAAAACTGTAAAAATGAGCTTTCTCATTTTTTAAGCACAAAGAGATGTATTTAACACTTATTTTTGATAGGTAGAAACTGTATGTCTGTGCCTTCAATGGCAGAATTTGACCTGAAGTTGTCATTTCTTATTATTCGGTCATCTGGAAACATATTTTTGTTATACTTAGTTGACCTTACTGTGCCTGGGAAAAAAAAAAGTCAAGTAGTCATGAAGATGCGTATTTTGTTACAGATGTATTGGTTTTATTCAGCTGATGACCCTTCTTTAAAAAAGGTGATAGAACATGCAAAGGTTAGAGAAATCATTTAGGAATTGGAGATTAGTTCCTTGCTTTGACACAGATTTCCTATGTTAAGATGAAAAGCAGTATTAGGAAATTGTGGACTTTAATTTAGAGGTACATACATTGTGGTAACACTGTCCAGATTGTTGCTGAGTAAGGAAATGCAGCAATTGCGTTGAGTCATGGAAACTTTACCTCTTCCGAGAAATGTTTCTGCAATGTTGAAATGCATATGCTGGGGCACAAAAGGCTGTCATTTATACTACCAAAACATTCTGTAAATCTGAAATGTTTGGAAGGAGATGCATTTGTATGCATGTTTCTCCCCTTCCCTTCCCCCTTCCCTTCCCCCTTCCCTTCCCCCTTCCCTTCCCCCTTCCCTTCNCCCCTTCCCTTCCCCCTTCCCTTCCCCCTTCCCTTCCCCCTTCGCAAGATAAACTTTAGGATCAATGCTTGCTATTTTTTAAGATGTTTGATATTTTGATCAGAAGACAGTTCATTGCTTTTCTATTTACTGGTAGTTATATTTTATAATTAAATGTGTAATAAACAGAAAATGAAATGATCGCAGTCTCTTCCACTCTTGGCATGACCTATGTGATAAGAAATTACCATGTTTTAAGTCTTCCCCTGAACACTGCAGACTTTTTGGCCTGCCAGCACATCTTTGTTATTGAGAATGTTTATTTGGTCCCACTTTACCATAAGGTTCCATTTTGAGTAGAGAGCCCTACAGAAAGGATTGTTAGCATATGACTGGTATGCACAAAGTAATTATAGTCATGGTATTTAAAGATTTTCCAGAATCTTGCAAGCAATCCGTGGAATCTGTTAGATTCTGAGACAATTTATGCGATGATTCATTAAAACATCTCTTGACTGTTTGACTATTTTCTTATGGGCTTTTATAAAGTCAAACTTGGTATTAAGTGTGGCAATTTGCTTTCCTAATTTATGTTTATCAGGTAAATGATTTATAAAAATAGAAAATGGATTATTGTTCACTGCCTTGATGTATCAGTTGCAAAATATAAGGGAATTTAGTTGTTTGTGCTACATCTGGGTGCTTGCTTTCAGGCTCTTAACTGTTGGTGAAATCTAACCTCACCTGCTTTATGGATTCTTACTAGTCAGGGTGCTGTGCTGTGCAGAATGACTTCAAGTACACTGGACATACTTTCTTGTTTTAGGTTACTATCATAATAGTACAAAAGTGGCCGTGAAGACTCTGAAGCCTGGAACTATGTCTGTGCAAGCCTTTCTGGAGGAAGCCAACCTCATGAAAACCCTTCAGCATGACAAGCTAGTTAGGCTTTATGCTGTAGTGACCAAAGAAGAACCTATTTATATTATAACAGAATTCATGGCAAAAGGTGAGAACAACATAGGAACTGTAAGCAGTGCTTTAAACAACTCTTCTGCTTCTCATGAATCAATCCTCTTTATTTAAAAAAGGAAGGAATAAAAAAGAGAGTATTTCAGGTTTTAGCATTATTCTTTTGTATATTCTCATGTCACAAGAAGAAGCACCTGTCTTAGAGGTGATTGAGGATTTAATTTTATGATTCATCATTGCATTTGTTATATAAACTATTTTTACAGGCTTCTTTAAATGTATCATTTTTGAAATGTTTCAGATGTGACTATAACCCCCAAAATAGCTCCAGTTACTTCAGGTTCCATACCCAACTTTTGTGTCTGGTGCCATAACAAGACACTTACTAATTAAAGCAAATCTTAGAAATCTCCTTATGTAGCCCTTCAGTTGATACTCACCTGTGTAATGAGGCAAGGAATGAGTGCTCCTGCAAGGATTGCTGCACTGCTAGAAAAGCACAACCTTTATAGAGCAGCACTAAACAAAATAAGTGAGGCTTCCTCTTCAGATTGTCTTAGGTAATGGTATTTTTATTTTGTTCTATTGTCAAACAGTTCTGCTGATGACTTTATAAACAACAGCAACTTGTTCTTTATGACTTGGAAAGGACTAATATGTGTGATTGTCCTAGACAGCTTTCCTGATAGTCCATAGAACAAGGTAATTATCAAGTTCAACACCAGTGAGCTAAGGCATGGCCTGGTGAGGGTTTTTACGTCCTGCAGAGCTGCAGAACTTAGACACCTGACGTGCTGACCTGGATATTGCTATTATTAGAGTATGTAAAGAACCTGCAGCTTATTGTAGCCAACTTGAAAATACATCAAAACCTTTCACTTTTAAAACTTTGTGATCCAGAAAATTGTAAGACTGGTGTGAACTTTATTTTGGTAATAAGCTATGCTGACTTTCTCTCTTGTAACAGGGAGTTTGCTGGATTTTCTGAAGAGTGATGAAGGAAGTAAATTGATGCTTCCAAAGCTAATTGACTTCTCAGCTCAGGTAAATTTTAAGAATTATGTTCAAAATTAAGGGGTTTTTTTTATCTCTCAGGCTGAAATTCATGATGGGCAACTTTATCCTGAAATTTGTGGCATTAACAAATAATTTCATTTTTAAAGGTGTTTTGGTCTGAGTAAATAAGGTTATTAAAAGGAGAGAATAGAGAAAAGATGCTTCAAAGGGAGGATGCAAAGTTGGACTTACCTCTTAGATATTGCCGGTGATCTGCTTGGGTGACAGTGGTGCAGTCACTTTTCTATGTGGAAAGGCTGTTTTCGCTTTTAGCAGCTTTGAGGTGAAAGTATAAGTACAAGCTCTACAGAGTAGGTTTCTGAGAACTGTTGAAACAGTGTTGATAAATGTGTCATTTTTACTTGTTAAGTTAGGACAATTCATCAAACCTTTCTGTTAACCTCAACAGAGTATTGTCAATTTCAAAGTTACTCTAAAATAAATGAAATCTACCCAAATGATGTTTCAGGTTACTAGTATCTGATTTATGAACCATGACGATCATGGCAAAGTATGCCAGTTATCCTATGTCATATGCAAAACCTGTAGAGGCACCAGAGTGATATGCATATCAAAGGCTTGCTGGAAAAGGTTGGATCCTAGGCTCATAGGTCACTTTATGTAAGAGTTGTCACATCAAGAGTGACATTGTAAGTCATCAAAGGAGACTAACCCAGTATTCTGCCTCTGTCTGACAGTGACCAGCAGAAGTCGTCTAGGGAGGCGTATAGGAAATAGAGCTTGCAAGTTGTGATTCATACTGCTAATATGGCATTTTTGATAGGATATTGGTTCACCAATCTTTTTGTTCTTCTAATAAGCATTAGACTTTTACAGACTGTTATAACCTGTTGTATTAATTTGCTATGCTTCATGAGGAAAGACAAGAAAGATATTAAATGACGTAAGAAAACATAGATGATTTATGCAAAAACATTCAGTATAACATTATCACATAACTGCTCAATGTAACTATTGTTATATATATAGTGTTGTATGTTGTTATGTATTATATATTGTTATATAGATGTTCAGTATAGCTATTGCAATAGCTATTACAGTTTTAATATAACTCATGTGCTTTATATAGGTATTGTTTAGGTTATCGAGTGTGTGGAAGTTGAAGTTATTGCTCTTGATGAAATCATTAACTTGAAGACCTATGTTTAGAAAATAGAGACATAAATTCAATACTCAGGTTTTGCTGTAATTGTTGTTTCAGTGTAGCTGCAGGTTTACTAAGTTTCCTGAACTGAGTAACTTGTCCTTGAGAATTTAGTGGGGATAAAAGTTTTGTAGGTGTGGAAAACCTTTGGTCCTAAGTCTTGGTTTGGAGATATAAACAACACTAGACAGAAAAGACAACCAAAAAAAAAAAATTTTTGTTATGTAGCTTTGAAAATAGTGCATAAAATTAATGAGAAAGAAGAACATCTGAATAGTGATACAATAGGAGATCCAGGATGCGAAAAGGAAAGCGCACGTGATTTTACAGTAGATCTTTTTTACTGAAGTTTGGGGATGTTGTATTGTTTAAACCTGAGTACTGTTTTCAGAAATTCAAGGCTTGGAAAGGTTAAAGAACTAGAGAAGCAGGGTCAAACTAGACAACTGTTTACAGCTTGGGTAAATCATTTCCAACGTGACAGAGGTCAGAGATCCTAATTTACAAATCTTTGAAGGTTTGAGTCACTTGAAATGGACATGACTGGTTGCCCTGATCTGACAGTAACCTCTCTGAGAGCCTGTTCCTGCACTCAGCCTCAGAGGCCAGGACTTTATGGAGGGTAGGTAGTATGAGAAGTCTCTCTCTTACATAAGATGTAGACTGGCTATCAAGAGAAGTTCCTGAGAGCAAGCCATGCATTCAGCTGCAGAGTCATCTTCAGGGGATGTTCAAGAAACCCTCTTTGAGGATTTCTAACTACAGACCAAACAAAACTTTGGAATAGAGATACAGAAATTTTCCTTCATGGGAAAGACTTCATAGGTTTTTGAAGTACGTTTGTAAAGAGCCCTCAGTATCATTCGGTAATAGCAGGACTGTATAGAATAGACTTGCAGGCTGCATATGGTTCTGAGACCAGAGATTTTGCTCTCTCCTGTGCACTAAAGACAACAGTAATCAGAGTGAAAGATGCAACAACAAAGACATTGCATTATTCTTTTCTAACCCTGACAGTCTGTGAAAGTTTAATTCACTGTTCTTTAGGATCAAAGACAAACACGTATTTTCAAACTTTGTTGCTCTGCTGCTAAGGTAATGATAATTTCACTGCACACCTGTGGATCACACTCTTCAAGAACGTTGGCTATACTAAATGAAGGAGGACATAAAATGTGTTTAGTATTTTTGGTACATATCTGTTTTTTTATAAATGGATGGAGTTTATCCTTACAGCATTAGTGCTAACCTCCCTGTTTAGCCTAAGGGGAAATAAGTTTGACAAGCTGTGTCTCAGAAGACGGAAAAAGAGGCATGGAGGGAAACTCCATGGTGAACTAGTTAAATGAGATCAGGCATATTTTTTACTTTGGTTGATGCACATTTGAATTCTGCATGACTGTCTAATTCACACTATTCTGATAATGCAGTTTACTAGCCTAACCCAGCTTCTCGGGAAAACTGCAAATGCGACAAACAGTAGCTGAGGATTATCTTTTTTAGCCCTCATACATCTCCTGTGATATTGCATTAGACTGATCTGCTCACAGGCACACTGCGTCTCTGGCTTGCCTGCATCCACATGTGTGCACACAAGAAGTCTGTTGAAGTGAAAGTTTCTGAAAGGACACTACCTGTTGCAGAACAATACATTAGCAAAGGGCTTGCGATAGGCAGGAAGAAAACGACCGGGAAGTGGTTCCACTTATTAGGTTACCTTTTTATCCGGAGGAATGGCCTTTGTCACCTTACAGTGGCCTTGTCAGATAAGGAAGGATTGGGAATGGGAGGAGGGGAGGGGAGGGTGTGGTTTGTGTGACTAACAGATAGCTGAAGAATGTAGTGGCCCTTAAACTTGAACCCTCTGCTGAAGCCAGTTTCTCAAATTGTGTTAAAAGAATGCTGTAAGTTAGGACAAGTTAGTTAGTGCTACAATCACTGAATTCATAAAGCCTTTACCTTGAACAATCTTGAAAAGAATCTTCCCTGTTTACAAGGGAGAAAATGTCCTGATTTTGCAAAAAAACAAGGACTTCTTCCTCAGATGAAACAAACATCTTATTAAAAGCTAACATTTTTCAAGCAAGTAATCAAATATACTTCTACTGTACTATATTGGTTTTGCTGTTTTGTTAGCTCAGCCTCTAAACTCATTGATTGCCAATTTAATGGTAATAGCTGAGTGCTTACTTAGTTAAACTTGAAAATCCAGAGCCTACTTTAACATACAGCTGTGGACTCCAGGATTTTTTTCTTTGTGCTAACATTCACAATTTATGAAGTTAGGTTTGTGGAAAACATGGCAAGAAATTGCTTCCTAAGAAGGTGGTCCAGCTCATTTTCTAAAATAACCCGCCCTCTGAAAGACTTGAAGTTTCTCTTCTATATTTAATTAGTGTGTATGAGTGGGGGTTGGGAAAACCTAGTGTTAGCTGTGCCCTGGAAAAGATAATTTTGGCCTCTAGAGATAACTGCTAGAAGTCTCTGAAATGAGAGTGTTTTAAAGGAAGCAGGGTTTTGCAAACTTATTTTCAGCAAATACTGCTTGCTACGATAGAAAACAGCCATGCCAAATCCTGCACAATTCAGCAGAATTGGGCAATGCAAATATACAATATGCCAAAAACAGAATTGGGAATGTGGATAGACCAAAATCTGAGCCCATTTCCCTGTACTAACTGCCTGCGTGACCAGCGTTTGGTGGGCAGGTCAGCAGCACAGCAACTTCATCGACCTATCTTGTAACTTCCGCAGTCCGACAGGCATTAGCTGTCACAATTTACAAGCAGTTCCACTTCCGAGTACTTTGTCAGCTCATCAAGTGGGCTGAGGAAACCCAAAGGTTTTATTAGCTATTGATTCCCAGTTATGAGTTGAAATGTTGGGCAAATATAATCACTTTGTCCACAAAATCTGGCATCTTCCTAATGGAGCAGTCTTGCAGATAATAGCCTTGCTATTTCATCACTAGAGTGACTAACAAACTCTGGTTGTTAGTGTGTATTTTTTGCCCTGCCCAAGGGCTAATTTAATTTATCTGAAAAGCTTCACAGTTCTTTAAGTTCTTACTTGCTTCTGTTTTATGAAGTCAGCTAAAAATGTATGGTGCCAATTCAGTGAACCTTTTGCATTTATAAACTCTGCCTGCTTCAGGGACTCATCTTATGCAAATCTGTTATCCACTGTGCATAGAGTGTCTGTTTAGGAATTCAGAAAATTATATGAGTAGTTACTGAACATGCTCAAGTTCTACTTTTCAAACTGGTCAAAGCCTTATCACAAAAACAGTCTTTTTTTTCTTTTCCATGCAATGCTGATACTTTAATTCTTCTACAATCTGCAACTTTGTAATTCTTATCCCCCTCTTATTTCCTTTTAAGACTATAATGCCATTAGAATAATAATAAATTTAATATTCATGCAGATTTTTTTTGATGCAGTGTTTTAATCCCTCACTCTCCCCTCTTTTCTAAGGGGAGGGAATCTTAAACCAGAATTCACTGTAACTCTTATTTGGCACTGAGAGATTTGCACTGCTGTTTCATCATATTCCTTTTTCAGGATTCTTTTATTTTTAATAACACACTCTGATATTCCAGTAACTCCTGCAAACTGAAAATTAGTATTACATTAATATATCACCTGAAGATGACCTGAAAATATATTCGTTCATCAATGCTTTTCAATTGCCAGGTTCAAGGTGTCTTTACCCTCTTGATAGGCAAATTTCTTAGTCATGCGAAAATGCAATCTTTTCCTTTTCTTAAACTCTGTGATCTAGAAGTATATTTTATTTTATTAGGTGTCTCAAGATTACTGAAAGGAATCTGGTTTAGGTTAATTCTAGACTAAAAGACAGTCCTATCCAGATCAATAACATAACGTGTTTGCTTCAAGCCTTTCCGAACTGCAGACTGCTCGTAGAGACACTCTCTCCGAAGAACTGAAAATTACCAAATTTAAAGCAGCGTGAAGCTCAGGATATGCTACCTTATTTCCTCTGCTTAAACTTCATCAGTAAGAAACTCCCTCCCGCTGTAACTGCTTTTCACTGATTTCCCATGTAATCTGGCTTTTGGGCTGTTTTACATGTTTTAGCAGGAGTATCTCACAGAGCCATGAACCTGAGCCCATTCTCAGCTGAGCGCAGCTCTCAGGCCGCCCTCCCCCGCCAGGTCAGCAGAGGAAAAGGGATGTGGCCAGGATGTCCTGTTCAGTGCTGATCCTGCAGAAGCTGCTTCAGACCTTTAGAGCAGCTGGGGTGAGCTAGCAGTTGTGGTTCCAGCAGCGCATGTTGTATTGAAAGCAGCTGCAATGTAGAGGGAATTTTGAAGCTGCTTTATGCACAAATCCCTGGCTTCTACCTTGTGCAGTTTTACCTGTAGCTTTGAAGTATGGATCTTGAAAAGAGTAAAAAGCCGCATTTATTAACACAAAGAGAACTATTTAAAAGTATACCTAAACAAAGTAATCATTTCTATGTGATTTTGGTTTAAAATCATAGCTGAAATATGACTGGAAAGGATTGGGGGCATTCTTACCCCAGTGTTTCCCAGTATTTCACACATCATAGGTCACACCCTTTGTTTTTTCCCAGAGTGGACTTAATTTACAACCACATAAAAGCTAGGCTAAGCTTTGAATACTGATTCATCTACTACATTTTCCCCATTTTACTTGCCTACCTGCAAGTGAGCATGTGCGAGTTTGGTTTTACATACAGTTTTCAGGTGTCTCATAAATCACCCAAATTCAACAGAGTTGTTGGAACCCAGTTCCATCCCTTTTCCGTCCTGTGTTCTTTGTATTTGTTGTTCGTGTTAGCCATGCGTGCGCCCTTGGCCTTTTCAGGGAAGGCTGAAGCAAAGGCAGGCATTAAAAAGGTCTCTGCACCGTTTGTACGTAGCTTTCTCCCTCTGTTTAATGTGAATGTTTTCCTTGCTCTTGGTCTTGTTACTAATGCTTCTCTGGGATGTTTCCCTGACTATACTTACTAGCTGTAGCACTTTTTGTGGCTGGGCCATTCTGATTTTTGTCATAGTCGGGATATTATTTTGTGCTTTGTAATTTGACCTCACCATTTGCTGGTGTTTCTGACCATATAAGATTTAGCCAAACCATTCTTTTCGGACACCTTATTTACAATTACTATGGTTTGCACCTGCACTTGTAATTATTGTTTATTTGAGGGTGTAGTTGTTCCTGAGACTTGTTTCCCATGAGGTTGTACATGTCAGTCCTCCAGGTTGTTTGAAACTTGCTTCCCTGAAATTCTGTCATCTTATCTTGCCATTCTTTCATTCCATTTCATTTCCATTCCACTTTGTTTCATGATCCCTCTTGCTCAGTTTTCTTTCTCAACATGATATAAAAACAATATATCATGTTGAGCCTAAACAAACCAGTCTGGTCTCTTCAGTATATCACATTTTTACATATAGCCTAGAAATATACAAGTGGATTATGTTATAGATGTTACCGTAACTCACTCTCTCTGTTTTAATAAACAGCTTTGCAAATTATGTTGAAAACATGTCTTGTTTGAAATAACTCTTGCAAAAGAGAGTCACAAACCTTGGCAAGGAAGCTGAAATAAAAGATGTCTTTGTGGATTGAAAAACTGAGCAATTGAGGAATCCAGGAGTTCTCCAATTCTGTAGGAAAAAAAAAGGGGGGGGGAAGCTGTTTCACCTTTTGAAAGAAAGGGGAGGGAAAAAAAAAAGACCATGACTGCCCATCCCTACATGCTGTCTAACTCCAGCTATGACATTTCACCGAGGAGGTGTGACAAAGTGTTTCTCATTTTCAGGAGGTATAGCTTTTCTGTGAAAGTTGTGTCCTCTCCTGATACGCTGGTTTATTAGATTCTCCCCTCCCTACTTAAAAGTCCTCTGCTGCTTTTGACACTTTCTACAAACAACCTCAGAAAGTACAAAGAACTGGTCAGAAAGTAGGAAATACTTGTTCTAGCATCATTGTTTATTCCATGCTTTTGCTACCCTTTTCTTTTAGGGTTTTTAAAAGAGCTTTTTACTCATTTTGAGATGACACAAGTGTTCTGGAAAGTTAACCATTTGCTCACCCTGTTTTACAGATAGAAAGAACTGAAACGGAGAGGAAAGAGCACTGCTAGCTGAAAATCACACAACAAATCGTCAATAGAACTGAATGCAGAACTTCAGCTTTGATTGATTTACTGTGTGATTTTTAGATGAAGCTTTGCAGTATGGAGGCTGTCTTATGGAGACATGTCTTGTGTCTTATTTCTTCCAAGAGAGTTGCTCATCATTTTTATACTGTGTACATAGTTCTAATATCTAGAGATTTGTTGTTTGTTTGTTTTAAACAAATTAACTTAGGTAGTTTTAGAAGCATGTCAGTAGTTCATTAAGCGGGAAGGGGAAACTGATGTCATTTTGGTAGTAACAGTTGCGCAGTGTAGACAGATTCCTCTGTTAAGGGCCATAAAAAAAAAATTCACAAACCCAAATCAACTTTCCTATCCTTCTCCTGACTAGTAGTTTCATAGAGCTGAAAAGTCTTGATAGCTGCAATGATCATTAAAGGAGGGGGAAAGGGTGCTTTCATATTTTACTTTCGTTCACCTGAATTTTTTATGCACTGAACATACCATTTGTCAATGAAATCCCAATAATTACCATAAGGAGTTAACACATGGGTTCTAGCACTGTTCCTTTGATTAAAAAAAAAAACAAAAACCCTTTTATTTATTTATTGTCACAAGCAAAGATTTAACATGAGTGTTTGGACTGAGTTGTTCAGTTGCTGTGTTTTCCCCTCCTTCTCCCATTCAAAATTGCTTGACCATTATTCTTTTCCTGCTTGGGAATTGTTTGCATGTTTGTACATACATGGCTTCTTTGATTTTCTGTACAATTTAATACTTTCAAAACCATTGTTCCAGAATTTCATGGAAGTGTAATTTGTATTTGCTGAAAACATAATGGGTTGTTTGATATCACATTCTTAATTTGTGACTAATCAGATAGTGACTTCAGTGGGTCTGGCACAAATGGAAGGAAATAAAACTTGGTCTTTCCAATGGCTTCAGTTCTTAAGGCTTGGAAACTAAAAATCACCATCACAAACTTCTCTTTCGTCAAGTGGTTCCTCGTTCACCAGCCAGCAGTTACCCCACATGTTAAATGTGTACAGGGAAGTAGGAGGAAAGCTAGTTCCTTCATAACTGTTGATGTATTTTAAGCGGCGTTAGTGAACTTGTTTGTATTTCAACTGTATCTGCCAAGCTAGACAGCCCAGTTACAGCTTTGGTCTTCGAGCAAAATCTTCACTTTCACTTCTCTTTCTTTCCCAAACCCAAGTAATCACATGTGGGGAGGGAGGGAGGCAAGGAAGGCTGAGAATCAAGCACTGCTTTTTCAGCTTGTGAGTAGGCTGTAAGTCTCTAGCCAGGCTCTGGGGCAACTATTCAGTAGTAGCTGCTTCCTTCATTACACAAATGTATTTTACTTATTTCTAGAAAATATGCAATGCAGATTTTCTTCATTCTCCTCGTCATCACAGAGGTTCCTTTTGGTGTAGTATGAGAACCTCTGTGTGTTATATATTGAAATTTAAAGCTCTAGGCTGAAGAAGTGGCAATGCATTGGTCTGTAAGAAAAGGGTTGCAGTGGAAGGAGTTGGGGGGAAAGTGGTTATATTTTTCCATTGCCTAAACCGAAAAAGAGGAACAAAGATAGTGTGGTTTTGGTGTTGCAAGTGCTAGTGTGTGTATTTGTCGTACCCCTCGGGGACTTTTTAAAAATGGATAAGCAGAAGTAGTGTTAATGTTTTCTTAAAGTTTGATCAGGTGCTCCTGCCTGCTTTACAGCGCAGCTGAAATGTGGAACTCTGTCACTGAAAAGGTATCTGTGTATTTGTCTTCTCCTGAGATGGAGAGAAAACAGCTGATTTATGAGCATGCTAGGGACTGGTACTGGAAAAGGACCCTTCTATTTTGCTAGTTTAGCATTAACAAATCTGAGAGATTAGTACATTCCCCATACAATGTGGATGACATACAGAAATCTATCATTACAGAAATTCTGAAATAACATCTGTAGCACAGATTAGACTTGCTCAGGAATGACCTATCTGCAGAATCTCACAAGGAAGAGAAAAAAAGACTGTATATAACCACTATGCTTATTTTTTCCTAGCTCCTATCAAACTTTTGGGCAGAATACTAACTACTCATGAGTTTTATCGCTCTGAGTTTAGATCCTATTGTTTCATTTTCTTCTTCAGAAAAAARTAAAAAAAATTTTCAAAAAAAAAAAAAAGGAGGTGTAGTCTGGACAAATACTGAAAAAAAAGTCATCATTAGTGCATATTTTGAGGATTTATTCACCTTTAATTTGGTTTGGAAATTAACTTTGGCTGATTAAATACAAATCAAATTTACTTATGATAGTACCTGAATGCTGGCTTTTGCCAAATGCTCCTCACATATGAAGAGATACATGTTGTTGTAGATGAAAATAAATATGAAGTTTTTTGGCCTATCTTAGTAATTGTTTCCTGATTGTCCAGGCTTATACTAGGTAATTAGAAAGCTTTGTTGTTTGGGGGGGTTTGGTTTTCTTTTTTATCTCTTCTCTATCTGCACTGTTGCTTAATCAGTCCTTAGAGGAACATTGGTACCTTGCTATATATATTGGTTCCTTCCATTCCCTTATTATTTGGACAATAAACCTGTTAGTAATTTGAGGTAGGAAAAATCTTAGTAGAATGAGGCTTTGCAGATACGTTGGAAAAACAGAGTGTTCACAACTGTTGATGTCTCTATGTGATACCAAAATACCAAAACCAGTGTTTCTTTTGTTACAGATTGCAGAAGGGATGGCATACATAGAAAGAAAAAATTATATCCACCGAGATTTGAGAGCAGCTAATGTTCTGGTTTCAGATTTGCTGATGTGCAAAATAGCTGATTTTGGACTAGCCAGAGTCATTGAAGATAATGAATACACAGCAAGAGAAGGTATGTATTTTTATTTTTTGTCTCTAAAGCGTCAGTCTCTGGGAGGCAGTGAGGCTGTATCTATAAATTATTTGGACATCAAGGGCAGAAGATGCCATAATAACTTCCTAAAGGCAGCATTTTAATGCCGACATCTTTTTAAAAGAATAAGCAAACAAATAAGCAAACTTTTTATTTTTGCTTCTGTGCACAGGCTGTATTAGGGCAACTGCCTAAAGCTTTTCTGAGCATGTTTCTTGGCTGGCTTTCCTCTTTTCATTTTAAAGACTATCTAATATTCTCACACGGCCTGGATGGAAACTGTGGTAATGTCGGATGATAGTAGAAAAACAAAGGTAGGAGGAGGAAAGAAAACATTGCACTGCAGTTGAGATTAAAGGAAGATGAGCTATTCAGAAGTCACTAGGTAACAGTAATTCAATAGGAGTGTAGAGGGAAGGCCCTGATTAAGCAGTTTTCAAAGGTAAAGAACCCATACCTGTGTTTTTTATCTAGCTCTGAACATTGTATATTGATTAAACAAACCTTTCATGTTATAAATTCTTTATGCTGAGTTAGATGCAAAGTGCCTTTCTTTGAGTTTAGGTATTCAGTAAAGTTTCCTAGCTTAGCTGGTATTTTGTGCCAGACTGCCATAGGAGGCTAAGAAGGGCACAGAGAGAACCTGTTTGTATTACTCTTCATTGCCTGAAGAGCTAAAGTAATATTCCCCAAGGAAGGCTGTTTGAACTTTTCTTACTTAACTAGAGGGAGTTTGTATTTATAGGGGATTTTCTGGAATCAGTTATGTAGAAAGATGGTATTTTGAGATGTAGCTTACAACTCCTTTTGCATCTATGGCCGTTCAGAAATAATGGAATGTGATACAAGAATTAAAGTGTACGTTGAAGCTAGATTGATTTTTTTTTTTTTTTTTAACCAACTTTTCTCATTGTGAAGAAAGTCTTGCAAAGTTCCAGCTGATGGGACATGCAGCATTGTTCCCTGACCACTGGGTAGAAGGGAAAATAGTTGGTTAGTATAATTTTGGCAAAAATTCTCAATACCTGAGAGTCAAAAGATACTATGCAACTTTCAGTGTTTTATTTGCACCTTTAACACCAGCATACAGTGTGGTAACATGCATCCTGCAGCACACCTCTTGATAACTCTTGTACAGAAGGAATTGCTGATACCTTTGCTAATCTGGGGATATCATAGACAAGTCACTTAAGACCTTTTAATGGCTTGATATAGTGTTTAAATTTGCCTTTGACTGATGGAGAATGTATGGTTTCTTAGGTGCAAAGTTTCCCATTAAATGGACAGCACCGGAGGCAATTAACTATGGATCCTTCACTATTAAATCTGATGTGTGGTCATTTGGGATTCTCCTGTATGAAATCGTTACATATGGAAAGATTCCTTATCCAGGTATGGGCGTGTGTTTATCATTACACTGTATTTATACTTTAATGTTCCTTTTAAAAGACAAAAAAAAAATACCCAGGGAAAGAGCAGCAGCAATGATTCGAAAAGTATTTCTTGCAGGGTACGTTATTGTTTTGGAAACTTAGAGTCACTGTGTGCATAAACCATGTGCTTCTTTGTGGCAATTTTCAGCAAACAGACTAATGGCACCGTAAACAAATAATCATTTTTATGTATTCAAAAGATGTTACAATTGCAGCAAATGCTGCATTCCAGTAACTGTCACAGATCCTGATTTTTGCAGTAGCTGATATTAAGCAGCACAGTGATACTGGGGACCCCATACTAGAAGTTCTAGTGGAACTATATGAGTTCTGGTGGTGGTGGTTGTCGTTGCTGTTGAATATTAGAATATGTGAAATGAAGTACTAAGAAAGTATGCTTTCACAGCAAACAGGCTGTTACATTTTGTCAGTGTTAGCTAATCTAAACAAATATGAAAACAGCCTAAACAAGTGTGGACAAACCACTGGAAATATTTACTGTTTGTTGATCAGTATGGCTCAGATATGAAACTACAGTGGAGTATATGAATAATGGCTTCATTAGGTAGCTATGAAATGATTATGTGCTTCATGTTTCTTTTTTTTTTTTATCTTTAAACAAAATACATATTAAAGTATTCAGCATACAGGAACAGCTTGTATAAAGGATATTTATGCATGCACAAAGATGTCTCACATCGCAGGCATAACTGATTATCTCTGGGAAGCAAACTGCCTTCATTTAAGCTTACTGAGATTATGGAAAGTTAACTGAAATTCTCTTATCTTGTGGGCAAATGAGGAAAGTATAGCCATATTCACCTGTACAGCTCATCTTACTTTCATAAATGTCATAACTTCTGAGAAGCTTTAGGATCCTGCAGCTTACAGACAGTAAAGGAAGATCACATTATTCATTCAAGCAAAGGTTTTCCAGAACCCTGAGTGCAGCAGCTCTTGCTGTTTAAACAGTGAAAACATTTTCACCATCACTTCATGAGCAGCTGGAATTCTGCATCCTGAAATGCCAGAGACTTCAAAGGGGCAGAGCTGGGTGATCTGAGCCCCAGACCCTGGAATGACAGCAGGAGGCTTAACACTTCTGGGCACAAGGAGACCAGACCTCTGGCGAGACTCAGGCAGTGGGGGAAGGTGGTGGCAGCAGCAAACTTTACACTACGTTAGAGAAGAACAAATCAACTTTCCTTATACGAGGTAGAGCCAAAACAGACATTCTCTGTGCTCTGCAAGGCTCCAGTCCAGGAAAGTACTTAAGCTCAAGAGTAGCCTCCTTAAACTTCAAGAGGTGATAGGGCTGCTTGCACAGCTAAATGTTTAAACATATGCTCATGGGCTTTTTTTAGGTAAGAGCTATAAAATATGTGCCTGGGTAGCAGACCTCTCCCCCAATCTGTTCTAAACACTGTTCACCCCTGCAAGAAAGATCAAATGGAAGTTGTATGCAGTGGAGTAATGCATGGTGCTTCCCACTACTGAGATGCTTTATCTCCTATTAGTACATGCCTATGTATCCAAACACCTATGTTGAGATGATTTTGCAAGGTTATTTCTGGATGCCTTGAAGATTGTCCTTCCCTGAACAAACCTATGAGCCCACCTAGAGACCAGCTCTACAAAAATACAAAATGCAGCTAAGTCTGCTTTCTCTTTATCTCTGTAAAACAGGTGCCATATTTTTATTTCAAGAACAAAATCAATCAGTACAGCAGACTGCTCTAACTAGTGTGGGAAAATATTCTTCTAGGGGAAGTCTGAGCAATATTTTTTTAAATGTGGAAGAATTTTTATGAGCACCATAAATAGGCCATACACTGAGGATTCATTTGTCAAGCAGCAATTAGAGGGGGAAGCCATTTGACTGCATACTGGAAGATTTTAATAGTTTGCAGGCATTGCTTGTGTGAAATTGGAAGAGATGTCCGTTTTAAATAAGAGTAGGAATTTAAATAGCCTATTGGACTGAAAGTTGATACTGAAGAACCAGCAGGATAGCAAAATAAATGGGCAACCAATTTATTTCACATAAAGAGATGTGATAGGTTTTGGCAAATTACCACAGTGTGGCAAGAGTGACCTACTCATAGTTTGTAACTAGCAGGCACTGTAGTAGAAATAATAAATTGATTTTTCAGTTCTAATGGGAATGCTTCAAAACATTATTTTCAGTTATTAACTAGCTCCAGCAACTAGAAAGGATTCAGCTTAGAGCTAGATATGAAATAGTTTGAATTAAAACTGACAAGCAGTTAATACCACTGTAAAGAAAATCTAAGCAGGCAACTTGACAGGAAGCATTTCCAGCCAAGAAACCTGAAGCTTTTGTGATCTTTGTTCTTAAATTCCAACAGCTGTTTTTCTTCCTGAGAAACTTAGAGCAATTAGTGGGGCTATACTTTCAGGAACTACCTCTGAAATATGAAACAAGTATCTGATTTTGTAGGCAAGCTGAATTGGTTGTTAAAACTAATTTCCAGGTGATCTTACAGTATATGAAATATTGGAAACATCTAAGCTTGCATTCTGGTTGTGTCAGGTGCCCTTTACTAGATATACCTCTTTCTATAGAGTGGGATTCTTCCTCCATACCACTGTGCTCACATCTTTTCCCAAGCTCTCACATAAGGAAATACTTCTTTGTCTGTGAAGCTTAACAGGTAACCTAGTGTTAATTACAGTGATGTACCATACCTTTGGAGTTAATGATGTTCTTTGCAAGACCATGAGTGGGTGTAAGTATAAGAAATATGCATACAGGATGGTTTTATTTTACTGACCAGGGTGTAGTTTGATGAAACAGTTAATTCTCTAGCCATAAAAAAAATAGCTTTGGAAAAGTTAAACAGGTAGCTATTTTGAAAGTACTAGATGGAACCTGAGACAGACAAGTAAGTTGTTGTATTTAACGAACAAACAAAAAAGACCCAACATGTATGCAAGTATGTTCATGATGTTGTATTTACTATGCAATACTGATAAAAGACTTTCCATTTTTGTCTTGCGAACTTAAAGGGTTCTTTCACAAATAGGCTTTGTGCAAGTTAGCTGAAACAGTATTTGTCCTTGGCATACAGAATGTAACAGAATCAGTCCTGAAGACACTGGATCTAAGCACAACCTTTCAAAGTACTTAAACCCACAGAATCAGTCCCCTTCAGGGCAAGAGCCCAGCAGCAACAGTCCTCATGCTTTACACATGGTTAACTAAGACTTTGTAGAATATGAAAAACTATTTTACTATGTTGGTATACATTATACACTATGCTTCTTTAAGCTCAACCAATCAAATCACTATTATAGATTATTAGCATATTCTCTATAAAAATGCTTTATCAAATTTTTTCCTACATTTATTTTGGCTTTTGCTTTGTTTTTATATAGTAAAAATACTTTATTCTGTGACAATACCATTCCACTATTGCCCTCAAAATGGTATTTTTGTATACCCGGCAAAACTTCACTCCTCCTTCTGAAGTGGAACTTGGTAAATGTGTGAACCAGATTTCATGGCTGACATTCTGGAACAAGTTAAAGCCAAAAGGCTTGAACTGAAGTAACTCTGACCTTTGGAAGAATTTGGAACCAAGTTTTTGGGTCAGTCCTATTGTTAATTTTCTGCAAATTATTTATTTAATATTAACCCTCCCCTACACAGATTTTAGAAATAACCTCTCCCTTCAAAATGAATTGAAAGGAGATCCACTGTTCTGTTATGTTGGTGCCTGTCTTTCAAAGACAATTGTCTTGGTCATGCAGTTTGTGTATTGTAGTTGGCAGAACTTCCATGTGTATTTTTTCTTAAAAAATCCCAATATAGTCATCTTAAATAATCAAAGTAGTTCTACAAAATAAAGTTGTCATTCGTTTGTAATTCAGATAGGTCCTTATGTGCCAAGTGGCTTAAATCATATCCTTAGTCACTACTCAGAAAAAGGTACAAAGGTCCAGCTACAGATCTGCATGGTCACCAAGGACTCAGGGAAGCCACTGCATCTCCTCTGCTGCCTTTGCTCAGGGAAGGTGAAGCCCTGTCCCCTCTCAGCAGAGTGCAGGTAGCAACTCTCCCTGCTGCACCTCTGTGGGATTGGCATAAGCAGCAGTAAAAGTCACATACCTGACCAGAGGGTATCATGTTGCCTGAGAAAAGCATTGGAAACCACAGCCTTAGGCAGAACTGCACCACACAGAGCAGTTTGAGGAGCACACAGCAGCTGCGGGGTCTGGAATACCCTTCCCCAGGGAGGTAAAGTCTAGTTCATGGACAGTGGCTAGTATCTAGGCTGAAGTATGAGTGCTTCTGCATGTCCTGTCACTGAAAGAAACAGCATTTGCTGGAATATGAAGAGCTGTGAGTTTGTGTCTTGGAGAAGGTAATCCTGGCATATTACTCCCTTGAGTTGCCTGAGATTTGCAGGGGAAGGCGCAAGCTAAAAGACAGAGGCTTCGTGGTAGGAAGTGGTATGCCTTTGTGTCTGTCCTGCCATAGCTGACCTCATACGTTTCACGGCCTTGTAAAAGTAGGTGTTGAACTTGCTCTGTGAACCAATCTCTCGAGGATTAAAAAAAAAAAAAAAAAAATGCAGGCCTTTTGAAGGTGACCGTGACTGTTCTATTGGTTTGCATCTGAGGCTCAGGATAGAGTTCTTGGTGTTAGGGTTCTTATCCTCAGGAAGAAAACCATAATGGGAAAAATGGGCAAAACTCATCACAGCCAGCAAGGTTTTTTTTGCACAGTAAGAATAGGAGGAGGAAGAGGGGAGAGGAAATTGCCTGTTACAGGACAGAATATCCCTGATGACGCTCAATATCTTGCAATCGGCAGCAGTTATGCAAAAGCTGACGTAGAAGAAACTATCTGAGAAAGTGTGTTAACGCAAAAGGCCAAGTGACTGACATTGTGGTCAAATAGGTACGCTCTTCTCGCTCGGTGTGGGAGCCTCGGAGCAGGCAGGTTGGGAGCTAGGCAGCTCAGGAGAGAAAGGTGAGAAGGATCTTGTGCTGTTGGCGCGGTTGGCCGGAGCTGGGCTTTTGCCTGTGACTCCTACCACTTCTGAAAGCAGAGCAGAATTCAAAGAACAGAACACAGTTAATTTTGGTGGCAGCAGGTGTGCTCTCTCCCCTGGTCTTGTCAAACTTGGCACTAAAGGCATCACTATGCTTAACTGGGGAAATGGAAATCTTACCCCCAGATTTTCAGAGCAGCTCCTCTGTGACTCTGTCTTGTTTATTGAGCCCGTAGTAGTAGCTCCCTTACTAAGTAGTAATAGTCCTGTATCATTTGGTTAGATACATTAAGTTTTTTAGAATGAGGTAAATGAAAATAATAATAAAAAAACCCAGTAGAATAGTTTCTTTAGGAGTCAGAGAGCATTTGATCAAAACTTTCTTTGTTGTTTAAGGTATGAGCAATTCAGATGTGATGGTTGCCCTTCAGCGTGGGTACCGAATGCCACGTATGGAAACCTGTCCAGCTGAGCTGTATGATATCATGAAAACATGCTGGAAAGACAAAGCAGAAGAGAGGCCAACATTTGATTATCTACAGAGTGTGCTTGATGACTTCTATACAGCAACAGAAGGGCAGTATCAGCAACAGCCATAGAACAAAGGACACTTTTTTTTTTTTTCTATTGGCATGGACCACTGGTGCAGACTATTATTTGGACAGACTGGTCAAACCAATTACTTCGTGAGTTTGGATGTCTTAACCAAGTGTGGAAGCTGAAATGCTAAAGGAAAGAGTAATTCCACAGAGAAATAATCGTTTTTCTTTGGTTAAAACAGTGCCTCTAAAGGTTGACTGTCTTTTTAAATGCCCTGTGTTTTGCATATGTGGAAACATCCCAAACCAGGGAGTGGGGAGGGAGAAGGAGGGTATAGATTGACAAAGCATTTTCAGAATCTAAGTGATGGAATGCATTACAAGGAGACCTTTCTAAAAGGATGAGGAAATGCGTGAACAGCTGTTTTCAAAAGAAAACATTGTAGAAATTATTTTTATATCCTTGTTATTTCACCTTAGTATCTGGAGTACTGTCACCTCTTCCAAGACCTTCTAAAAATGTAAATTTCCTTTAAGAAAGGGTTAGGGATATAATTTTTTACACTGAAGGTGATTCTGTTCTACTACTGTATTACTCATGTTAAATTTCAAAACATTTTCAAAGCATCGCGCAGCCATCACAGATGCAGAAGTGCAATATGAGCGTGCATGGTGGCAGACGCAGCTGTGTTTGACCTTCAGTTTCCCATGAGTCCAGAGTCATCAGCTGAGGTCACTGGGAAAGCACAGGCTTTTGAAGGAAGTTAATATATTCATTGCAGTCACTAAAACTATTACCAGTAAAAATACTTTCATCTTAAATTCTTTTAAGTGGTCATGATTATTCAAGAATATTCATTTTATTTTTGCTGCTTTAATCAACTAACCTAAAAATCTCTTTTAAAGCCAAAACTAGCTCTAGCATGATCAAAAAAGAGTTGTGACAATTTGCAATAAAATAAAGTTACATTGCAGTGACACTAGAGGCTTGTTGCTTACTATATAAATGTAACTCATAACAAAGTTAGTTAATGCATTTTGCTAAGCTCTACATATGTTAAACTGTTCTGTCAAAATGACTTCTCAAAAAGCTGAACTAGTGCAATTGCAATGTAACTAACTACAGTGTAGATTTTTCTTTTTTGAAGTGCATTTCTTACAGTTAAAACCCAGCCCCCCCCCCAGTTACTTAGACAAATGGTACTTAGCAGAAGCTTAAAAACCCTTTTGATAAAGCTTCAGTGTGCCTGCAGTTACAGTTCAGCAGCATAAACATTCATTGCTTTTCTTTTCCATTGGCTTCCTTCATTCAATATCTGTGCAGTTTAAGCAGACTATCAGTTATGTAAATATTGTTTCTGTTGATTGTGATTTTTAATTTTAATAAACACTTATAGAATAAGTGTGTTGTACCATAATAGTTTTTGAGTTACAAATGGCTGATGTTCTAGCTGGAGTGATAGGCTGGTATGGAACATGGGAGCATCTGTGCATTGCCACTAACAAACAAAGTTATTTTGCAGTTATAAATGTTAATGGCTTCTGCTTTCCTTACATTCAGCCAGTTTTGAGAAGTGGAAAAGGACTGAGCCAGCTATTTCTGCATCCTGGTTTGGGGTTTTTTTCTTTGGTTTAGAGGGCAGGAAGGGAGGAGGACTCAGTCCTCAGCTGCCCTTTAAAACAGCTTCTCACAATTCTGTAATGTAACACTGTCCATTGCCACACTTACTTAGGAAAACAGTACAGTTAAAAAAAAAAAAAAAAGGTCAGCGCTTAACCCAGGCTTCATTTTATTTTAGGGAAAGACACTTAACATAGATACTAACCTTGTCTTTCCATTTCCTATAGCTAATCAAAGAGCACTGGGAAGCAGGATGGTATATAGCAACAGCAGTTGCTCAGGGAGTAAGAGATTAGTGTTACATAAACTTGATGCAGACTGTCAATGCATAGCACTAGAGCATGTTTTGGCTTATTGCAGTAAGTGCCCACTCCTAGCCCATTTTGATTAAATGTTTCTTAGTTCTGTTTGAATACTGCCATTCCTCCAGCAATTTGCATCTGATGATAACTTTTTTAGTCAAGGGATCAATGCTCAGTGCATTGTATCACTACATCAAAATATTTTGTAATAGCTAGAATAGTCTGTGTGGGAGTAGACTAATATTTCATGAATTCTATGCTGGAGGATTATAGGCCTTTTAAACTACTGGAGCCAGATAACCTATATTTAACAGAAATAGCTTAAACATGCAAATAGCACTGGCTCAGGTCCTACATCTTCAGACTGGTTAAAGATGCAGCAGAGCAATTACACATTACTGCACTGAACAGACCAATCCAAAATTAAAAGAAACTTGGTTCAAACTGTCAAGAGCAATCACCTCCCAGGAGGGCTGGTCTGAGCACCACCCAGCTAGGCTGCACCACCTAGTGTCTTCAGAGCAAGGGTGAGGCTCTTGCTCAGCATCACAGCCTCTTGCGCCACCTGAAATGGCATTACAGCAACACATTGCTCCAGCCTGCTGCCAGCCTCAGCCTCACTCTGACACACCTCTCCAACTCTTACAGTCCTGGTGTTTGCAGCACAAGCAGACAATCCCCCCACACACTCACACCTCACTACTCCTGACTGAAATGGTTTTAAGAAACCTCTTCCTTATGCTTTATCATCATCATGTCTTGCTATTACATTACCACATAAATTTAAGTAATAATCAGGGCTATGATTCTATGAACTAAAAATGATCATACATCACTCACTGTAGGACAATTTAGCCTTTAAGTTAATGATCTTTCCTTATCTTAGTTTTTACTGATTTTTCCTCACCTTTATCAAATAAACAGAGCATAATCTAGTAATTGAAAATTTTATTATAAATAGATTTTTAAAGTTTCATGCACATTCTTAGTGAAACTTCAAACAATATTAAAACAAGTTCCTGTACAAAGTTAGCTGAAAAATTAGCAAGGAGCCACAAGACCTAACTTTATGTTGCCTCCTTTTGACATCTTTCTTACTTTTAAGAATTTGCTCAGTTTGATCCCAAGATGGCAGTTTTCAAGTCAAAGTCAGACTATTACTAAAGAAACAACCTATTTGAAGTGCCTGAGGTAAAGCTTACAAGCCATTTGATTCTAGGAATCCCCAGAAATGAAGTATTTAATACAGAAAGATAACAAGAGCAGCAGGGGAGAAACATCCCTCTTCACCTCAATTGCACATTTATCAATGCAGAAGTCCATTATAGCAGTTACTCAAGACTAAAAAACAAATCATATCCCCATATCAATTGTTAAAAACCAAAGTTTAGGT
Organism: Apteryx rowi; assembly: GCF_003343035.1. Taxonomy (NCBI): domain Eukaryota; kingdom Metazoa; phylum Chordata; class Aves; order Apterygiformes; family Apterygidae; genus Apteryx; species Apteryx rowi. The sequence continues at coordinate 574,330 of NW_020450786.1, forward strand.
CTACACTTGTAGAGTTCTGTAAGTTCTACCCTGATTTGATTTAAAGTTATGTATTAAATATTTTTCTATCAGAATAAGAAAAAGCTACCAACAGTTCAAGAATGAAGAGGCCCAGCAGTTGCACACTTTAATCAAATATTATTCTTTTACTTTATGAGCCAATGGTATTTGCTTTCTTGAAGAGGTTGAAGAGTCTTCATACTTCCCCCAGCCTTTACCAAGAGGTGTACCAGAAGTGCCTGCTACTGTGGATTTCAGGTTAGCTAACAAACCTTTCTTAGGTTTTTGTTGTTTTGGATCTTCTACACACAAATGCTTTTTGCGTTCATCAAGTTCTTTTTGCAGGTAAGACACTGTTTCTTCAAGTTCAAGAACACGTTTAGCCCAGATCTGAAGATTACTCATTTCTTGATCCTATGAAGATAAGACTGCTTTACATATGTGAACACCAGAAAGTTATTTCATAAAGCCAGTTTTCTGAAGATTTTACTATTCCAGTAAATACCTCAGCCATTACTATTCCAAATGGCTCTTCAGTGCCCTGAAATACTTAGAGTACAGCAAACTAATGGGACATCAGATCTAGTTAGAGACAAAGTCTGTCCGGAACAGCTGACACTATAATGCTTAGCCATCCCATGCAAAGAACTTCAGTTATTCTAGGAACTAAATAAAAGCAGCCTTCCTGTCTTAAACTGCAAACTAATTACTGAAAGCAAAACTGGTCAAATCAAAACTCATATCATAGCTGTAATTCTACTAACGAGGACTGAACAAATGTTTCAAATGGGCAGAATCTTAAAGAGACTCTCTAAACCTTGTGATTAGCAAAAAATAAAACCTTCATTTTCTTTAATTGGTTCTAAGACTTAGGAAGTTCAAGGTGAATGATTTTCAGTCTCAGACTTGAACTAAAGCATGCAGAAAGTAATTTAACACTCAGAATACTCTGCAGTCTTATACCTGCCTCGTTTCATTTGCAGATTATAAATGAGGCATACTTACAAGATGTCAGGAGTTCAAAAATTTCAGTTTCTATTTGCGAGTTTAGTTGATGCCCAAGGTCAGATGCACTCACCTTTATGAAGCCCCTGCTTTTGAAGGGGAGAGTTCTGTTTCAGCATTAAGTGATTTACCTGTATTCAGCTTGGCCACTGCTGCAGGAATGCCAGCAGAGCTTTAAAGCCAAAGAATCTTAGGTATTATTGTGCTAACTTTTGTGTATTAACAGCTTGCTAGGCCTCAGCAGAGCACTTCATGGTTTGAGGAAATTTCTAGAAGAGTTCTGAATAGTATTTCTGTGCTTGACTAAATTGTGGCATCTTTAGATCAGCAAGAGTTTACAGCACAAAGTTACTTAATTCATCAAGTCTATTCCTTAAATCAAAAAGGAGCCTTGTCTTGTCTTACAAGATAAAGTCAAGGAGTGAAACACAAGGGTTGTTAAATCCGACTCACAGTTTAAGAAGTTAGGGATGAAACAAAAAAGCACAAAAACAACTCAAGTAAAAACATTATGCTCATGTTAAAAGCAATGAATAAGACTGAACAGTGTTTTTACATATAAAAGGGTGCAGAAACATGATACAACTATAGATACAAGCCATATTAAAGTTTCTTTTAAATAGCTGACAAACCTTAAGCATAACTGTGTGCTTCAGTCTACTGTTCTCTTCTGCCATTTTTCTGTAGCCTTCATTAGCTTCCAGCAGGGTTTCATTTAGTTTCTGTATTTTAAACTTCAGAGATTTTATAAGCTGAAAATAAAACCCCTACACATTGAAGTTCAAGACAGCATGCTTTATAATGAATTTTGTTTGTAATTAAAACTCATACAGACACTATAAGCATTTCTAAGTGATTCTAAGTATTGAACAGAACCAATGAAGACCAAAGCATCCAAGATGAAATCTGCTTCTCTCAAACCTCTGTGCCCCAACCCATCATTTCTGGTCAAAAATAACGTCATGGAGCATTCAAGGGCCACTGTGCTGAAGCTAGTGGGTTTGCACAGATGTACGTCAACCACAAAGAACGCCAACACAGGCTAAGCTACTCCTGGAACAGTCTGCTCCTTTTCAGTAAGGGTAGTTAAGAGGGTGTTCTCATCTCATTAACACTATTCATGCTCTGAACTGAAGCATAATTATGACAGAAGACCTCACTTTTTGGATGGCAAGATGGCTTTTAATACTGTTGGATTCACTCAAGAGGGAAGAGAAATCCAGAACCAGCTAGATCATTAACTTACTTCTTTACAGTTGGAGGGAAATACCTAGAGAGTTAAAGAAAACCTCTGCCTGCATTTAATGGGTGGGAGTGGGAGGGAAGGACAAAAAAGTAGCAAATCACTCATCACACATGCTCGGATATTGTGAGGCAAAGCAGCAGGATGGCACTGACAGAAGTAACTGCTTTAAATTGCTCTAAATTCAGTTACTGCCAGACATCAATCCCATCATTCTCACATTTTCTAGCCACACAGAACAATCAATACTGAACTCTCATATCAAGCATAAAAGCCAAACTTGCTTTCTAGCATCAAAATTTGATATTGACATGAGAACTGGAAATTGTCATAGAGCTCTGGAGAACAGGAGTGGCAAACAAATGCCAGGGCCATAAAACAAGACATTAAACTTGGTAAGGAAAAAAGTTATTTCTGGAGGACACTTTTTCAGTAGAAGAGGATTTAAGCTCACTTTCCATTTACATGCTTTATTAGAACCAGCTGGAACTCCTTCTCCAACCCCTACTCCTATTTTTCATTAGGAATGACTCTGGGAAGTGAAAGGAGCAAGGCTCATGTCTCTTGCCTCCTCCCCATCCTCTTTAAACACAGGAAACTAACTTCAGCCTAACATTAAGTTTGTTCAATGTGTGGGGAAAAAAATGCATACCTAAAAGCGATTAATATTTTGTTTTCCATAGCATTCTGAAGCCCATGATTTCTACCTCTACATGCCATGCAGAACACAGACTTTTTTTTAAAAAGGAGAAATTATCTATTACTGGAGTTTAAGGAGGGAGGGGGATGGAGTTCAGCACTAACAGCAAGGACAGGTTTAAGGCACTATTTTGGATCCAGATCTAAATTGTTACCAGATTCTTTAACTGCCATCCTGTTCCCCTTTGTCTAAGCAGGCAGCATTCCAGGAAGGAAAGCACCGAGGCCATAACAGCAACAACACATTCCAAAAAAAAGGCCAGATTCTCCCCTTCTTCCAACTCCCACTATATTCACCATGTGACTAGCTATAGTAGCATCTGCCTTTACAAACTAGAGCAAAGGCAGAACACAGACAATCTCTTGGAAAAGAGGTTACAGCTGAGCAAGTGCTCTTTTGTAAGCTTGATGCCATTGCAGGAATTTTCATGCTTTTGTCTACAGTGCAGATCTTCAAGTGTTGGCCATTCAAGAGGTTAGGACCACTATTCCCAGATTTATTAAGTGCCAAGCAAAAGCTACCTCTTCCTTCTCTTTGCATTGCTTCTGCAGTCCTTCATTGGCTCTCTTCATCTTCTTGTTTATAAGATCTATAGACAACAGAAAAGTTATCTTGTTTATACACAGTACTGAAAGTTAATGAAGTATGAATATCCAGATTAGATTCCTACCCAGTTCCATGTCATTTTCTGTAGTCTGTGTATCTGAACTTGGACTTTCCAGAGCCAACAGTCTCCCTGACTGTTCATCAAGTTGCTTTTCCAATTGCATTATTTTATTCTCTCTCTCCTGAAAAGAGAAGGGGACATGGTAGAACTTGTCTCAAGTGTGTCTCCTTAACTTGACTGCACATCCTTCAACTATACCACATGTATACGCAGTTTTTAAAAAATTTCAAGTGGAAGTTATGATGGTTATGGTTGAGAAATCACAGTAAAGAATGCCATTCAGATCATGAAGTCTTCTTCTCAGAGGAAGTATCTTAACACAGGAATTAATTCCTCCAGCCTGAAGATTTCCAAATTGTTTTAAAAGCAGCCATAACGCAGAAATGAAACTTTAGTGCATCTGTATTAAACACCATTACCAGTTAGCTTGGTAAAGAAAGAATACATCTCATTGAGCTGAATGTTAATCTCTTCATTACCCACCAGATTGCTAGTGCGATATATCAGAGAGAGAGATCAAACAAGTCTCACCACCAAGAAGAGTTACACACCCAATCCTGGTTCTCTGAAGCTGCCCACTTAGATTTCATGAAGTGCTCTCCTTCCTCAGTTTAGAATTTTACATCTTAAGCACTTCATCAGTTCCTTGTCTGATTTGCTACCAATACCTTCCTATTTGAATCTTCTGTTAAATTGGCTGCAAGGCTAAGTAAGAGGCAGCTATGTAACTAGAGAAAGTACTATCAAAACTTTTTTTTTTTTTAAACAAAACACCAAATGATGTATAATTGGCATTCAAGTGACCATAAAAGTTGAGTCTAAGTGGGCAAGATCAATTACCTGTACTAGAAATCAAATATTTTTCTTCCCCCTCTTTCTCCCCGCCCAATTCCATTCTGAACTGGATGAAGGAAGAGCCTCATTTAAAAGAGATGGCCAAGCAGAATATCTGCCAGCCTGACCTAACAAATAATAAGGATGTGCTAAGTCTGCCTCCTGGTAGCAACCCAACTTATCTCAGTTTATTTCTAAAAAAGAAAAAACCCTCAGCAGAAAGTAATGCAAAGGCTCACAGCTAGCTCTCGGATGGATGTCTGAATCATTTTGATTGCCCTCTAAGCCAATTTGCAGAAGTCATAGCTAGACTGGGCTAAGATCCAAAAGATTATGCTCCAAATGAAGAAATAACACCATCCCTGTATTGAAAGGGAAATCTTGATTTACCTACAATGTAATAAGGCTTAGGAAAAAATTGTCTAAGCATGAGATCCAGAATTGTTTTAGAAAGAAATTAGGATAAGACTTACAAGTGATCTCTTACTTTTCAAGAGTAATTTATTAAAGACCAATCATAAAGGCCAAGATCTTGGCCAGACTTGTTGGCCAGAATGCTATTGTTCTGCTTGTTATGTAAAGAGAAGAGGGTCCACTGCTGAAGAGTCACCCAACAGAAGTCACAGAGGAATGATTTAAAGAATCATTAAAATTGTTAAAGAGACCTCCTTAGGGGTTAATCTGGTGAATGTTTTGATGGAAAATTAGGTATGCAACCATCTGAATAGTACAGCAATGTATGTGCAAAAATACATAACACTTGCCATAAAAGACAAGTGTGGAGGAACAGGAAGAACAAAGGTCATTACACAATGCAGCATTGCTTGTCAGCACCTCAACGGAGAGCTGTAAAAGCAGAAGTATGTACATATCATAATCTACAAGAGAAAACCACTTCCCTCACATCTTGAAAGGACACTGCCTAACAGTGGGGCTAGATGCCCATGATCAGTGCCTGGGCAGGAGAAAGCACTGAGAAAGCAACTCTACTATACACATTATTCTATTCTCCCTTTACAGAGCTCTGAATAGATTAAGACCCACAAGTCTCATCTGTTGCCTGGATCAGTCATCCACCCATCCAGAGGCTAGACAAAGTCTGTGATAAAGTTACACATGGCTAAAGAGGCTCAGGATTTCCAAGCAGGTTATCAACAACTTCCTGAAGTGCATCTGAAGCTATTCTCACCTGAAGCTATTGCTGAAGGAAGCATATTCTCACCAATTTGAAATATAACATTGTCCCAGTTAACATGGTCTGGGAGCGGTGTTTTCCTTGTGGACTTAACTTCATGTAGATCTTTACAGAGCAAAAAGGTACAAAACTCAGTGGTGGCTGTTTCCTCACCACTGATGTGACAAGGTACATTAAGCTGCAATCTGTAGAAAGTTAGAAGTTAGCTTTGTGTACGGTGGGAGTCTCTCAGAAGTCACAGAGACCCCACAGAAGTAGATCCTATGGAAACCCAGAACATTGCTATTTAGAGTAGTTGCTTACAGCAGCTCTTACACAAAGGCCTAAAGCAGATGCAAAAGGCTAATGGATCATTGTGAAAATAATTCGAGTCTTGCCTCAGTTCTTTGTAGCACATCTCAATCCTGGAATAGTTACAGTAGACATTGCTTCCCACCTATATGCAACAGGAAGACTTAAGTGGCCTTTGAAGCTACTCTGCCCTTTTGCAACTGCAGCAGCTGAGGGTAAGAGGCTTGACCACAAGAACTACTATTCAGAAGAGAGCTCTGATACAGCAAGATACATTCTGTGAACTAGAGAGCACAAAGGATTTCATAAGAGTCTTGTACAACTGAATACCACTACAGTAGTGTAGAAAAAGACCATCAGAAAAGAGTTCTAAAGAGTTCTAATTTTTTTCTGTTGTTTTTAAGTCTAGAAACAAGTTTGACAGCCCAAAGTTAAAGCTTAAGTAAGCATTTACAACACTTATTTTTCTCATTCTGCAAAAGTGAGGGTACACGTTTTAAAATGAGAATGCTGCTTTGGCTTGTGACTAGTAAAACCAAAGTATCATTTAGTACTCTGGCTTAAACCTTTTCCATCACATGTAAATGACAGTAATAATCTAGTATTAGTTTTTGTCCAAGTGCCCATTAACTTTATCCACACAACCTCTAAAAGAAAAAAAGGTGTGTAGTTTCCAGATGTGCTGTTGGGTATTTTTCATACTTGGGTACTTATCATTAAAGTAGCATATTTATGCAGTTTTGAGATGTACATACACCACTTTATTCTCTGCAAAAGGAGTAGCAACTTACTGACCACAACTACTGAGTAGTTCTAGGTGTGAATACATTCAGGAGTCTAAACTGCATAAAATTTGATTTTGCATCAGTTTCTTACCCCTCAATCTTCCCTCTAGATCTTCAGAGCAGAGGCCCATTATAATTACAATAGCTATTTCTCTACTCAATTCCCCACCAGCCCTTAAATTTTTTACTTCATACCTACACCTCCAAGAATCTCCATGCAGCTAGATTGCTGGATATACTATCCCTCTAGGTGTTCCAATCATTGCATCATAGAAATGAAGATGACTTCAATTTAATTGAACTGTGCCCTCAAAGATCAGGAAGTTTAGGTATAGGCTACACAATCTTAGACAAAACATGTCTCTAGCCTTGTGCTTAGCAACAGACACCCAAATAGCTAGGCTGAGCTGCTACAGTTAGTTTTACCATTTAGTGTTATGTTTAGGATTCCTGAATGATGCTGTTAAGGAAAAGCACTGTTTACAGTTAAGAGGCTAACATACTTAGGACAGTTTTTAGCAGCAGTCAAGTCATACCTCAACTTTTCCTTGCTCAGCTAGAAACTCTTCTATGGGAACATAATGGTCTTCAATTTGTTCCATTGCACACACATATGCATGTTTCTTGATGGCCTCTTTATACATTTCAAATTTGCTCTCCAGTTTTTCTTCAAAACTGTCTTTCATATCTTCCAAGCGGTTGCTGAGGAGGACATGTTAGTTTTATTTAATATATTAGCATTCCAGCTGATAAGTTTGACAACATGCATTCTCCTGGCAATATCAAAGTTACCAGATCTAATCACTGGCAGTTAAGATACCAAGCGCTACTTTTCTCCCCTTTCTCTTTTCTGTTCTCAATGATCCTACAGAACCACACTGAGACATAACTTCTATTTGCATATATCAAGACAACTTATATAGAAGAATACATATTTAATCCTTGAACTCAGTCTCCTTTTTGTTATGCTGATCCCTTCTCTTTGGTGTGACAATACAAATTTACCCACCAAATGCAGCTACAGATCTCAGTACAAACTCAGCTTCTAAACAAGGCTGAAGTAATAGTACTGACAAACTTTGATTAAAGTAAAAATGTCTTTGGTACTTACATGGCCTGACATGCTACATAATCCAAGCACTTCACAAATCAAGTGTATGAATTCTCAGTGACACTGAATTCTAATATTTCTATATTACAGCTGCAAAAATACTCAATATCAAGTTTATTTCAGTGTGATGTAAGCACCCAAGCAAGTGGGAATCTGGCACCTAAGAGGCCTTAAGATGCTCTGTTACCACATTATGTACCTCTGTTGACTAATTTGCCTACAGAAGAGCCACAAGCCCTTTGTCACACACAAGCACAGAAACTCTCCCCAGGAACTATAACCAGTAGTTCCTGCTACAACTAAGCTTCAAGTCATTTTTCACTTTTGAACTAAGTTAAAAAAACTCACCCTGAAATCTGAGTGTAAGTGCAGTCCTTGCTTCAATTTCAGTTGAGGCGCTCAAAGCCTCCTGAAATACTTTAAATTTTGTTGGCATACCAATGGCATGTAATGGCTTGCATCTATATCACTCCTGGATGATTCTGCTGTTATCAGGACTGTTAAAGTCTCTGAATGATATTATTTTAAGCTACAGGATTTGGATCATGTCTTGGGAGATCTGTCAGATGAAGTTTTATTTAAAAAAAAAACTACCCACATGTAATGGTAGATATGACTACACCTAATTTGACCTAATATTTGAAGCATATCTCCTATTTTGTTTTGTGTTTTTTTTGTTTTGTTTTAATAAATGCAAAATTCACCTTGCCTCATTATTTCAAGTTATAGAACATATGCATTAATTCTGCTATGATTAATAAAGTCTCCCCAGCATAAACACAGAACATCACCCCAACAGAGAAGAAGCATCAGTGGTAATTTCAGGTGCCCTTGGCCAAAGGCACACAAACAATTTTAGACTCAGGGCAAATGTTAAATGATGGTGTGTTCAGTTGGCAAGTTAACTTTGGGTCAATCTCTGTTCAGCAATTCAAACAGGAAACTGATTTTAAGAAGAGAAAAATTCAGCTGGAGCAATCTGGACACACTTGATAAAAATCCCTAAGTTAGTAACATCAATGCACGCAGCCACAGCAATTTCTACAATAAAATAACAAAGATTTGTAAGTCATCTAGGAGTAAGAAGCCAGCAGGATACTTTGAAGATATGCAATTCAACCTACCTGAAACACACGCACATATATTCACATGACCAAGTGCATGTTTTAGAATAATTACAAGCCTCAGGGGGTACCCATAGCCTTTTGCATCTGCTAGATACTAATAACAAGAAAGAGTCAAGAGAACCTCCAGTAATTTCAAATTAACGAGAGAATAAAGTTCAATACAAAGTAGCATTACTGTTCTCATTGTACATAGGAAGAGGCTGATCTGTAAAATAGTGTTCCTTTCGTTCTCATCAGAAGCTTCAGAACTGGCCAACCCTAACTTCCCTAAATAGCATGAGTGCACATGTCATACATATACATATATAAGTGTGTATATATGTAGAATCTTTCCAGTCTTGTATAGGATTGCCATCTGACTTACCTCCAGGCTTCCTCTGTTTCCAACAGCTGTCGGAACATTGCTTCTGCCATCTCTCTACGTATCTTCACCTCCAGAAGAAGTTTACTTTGCCTTTCCACAACTAGTTTTTCCCTTAGGTTCTCAGTAGTTTTCAAAAGATCCTGAATTTAAAGTATTTCACTTCAGAAAATAAGCCAGAAAGACATCTCAATATGAATGTCAAATGAAAGACTGATCTATTAATACAGGCATTCAGAGGCCATTTCTACAAACCCATATTTTCAAGATGGGGGGTGAAAGGTTAAGAATTGTCAAGCTTTAGTTTCTTCCACCGCAAAGACAGTCTTTTTCCATCTTGATGGTTTCTGCTATCAAAAGTATTACCAATTTGATACATTTTGGCATTTAAATATTAATTTGTACAACCATTTAGCATGAAGTCTACTTGATTTTTACAGTTGATTGCCATTAGATTGTATAACTTTGTTTTTAAAATGCCACAGCTTACTTTAATACTTGTCCATGAGGTTCCTAGAGTGTGGGCAACTAGGTAAGACTTACTACTTAAACAGACTTACTACTTCCTTACATTTCTTGTTGAGTAATCAGTTAAATTCAGGTTTTAGCACTTGATGTGACTACAAGCTGAGAAAGGCCCTCCACAATTATATTTGCTCTTTCAGAGCTAGACCTCTAAGTCTGGGTCTATCTAACAATGAGTAGAAGTTTACAGATCTCATTTGGGAGAGCTTCTAGCACATCTCTTATACTGTAGTAGAAGTTTCTAATATTAGAGCTAATACCAATGGCTTTCTTGTGCACAATTTTGGGTAGATATCTACCTACCTCATGACTCAGAATGGTGATGTCCACTTCTTCTTCCATGGAGGTTTCAGTACCATCAGGGAAATCGTGTACAGATGTGTTAACATCGAAGTGTATGATAGGTTTGCCATCACTTCCAATTATCTTGGGGGTAAAGTAACCAAAACTTTTGGGTAGGATCGCCTGGATTACCTGAAAAAAAATAAATAAAAAACACAACAAACCAGAGCTGACCACATGGATTTATCAATGCTGTCAATACTACAGACACAGGAATACTAGGAAGAAGTGGTGCGAGTGTACTGTTGTATTTACACTTCATTTAATGATTACAAGAACATTAACAAAACTTAATATGCATTTAGCAGAAAAGTCTATCAGTATCGATATAAAGCTTCAGTACTCTAACAGCATGGTAACTAGAAAGACTGTACACTGACAATATGGTTGCCTAGAAAGTTGGTCTCTTCCCTAAATATAATGTCAGGTTTTGGTGTAGTTTCCTGAAAGGTCAGTGAAAAACTGAAAGTAAATCCTTAAGACATTTGCTCCTTCCTAAAATACTGTGACAAGGATCCAGCAAGTCACTCTAGTAAGTAAAGATTGTAAGTTTGTCATAGGACAAATCAGAGAAGCTTGTGCCCTCAATGTGTGCTCTTATGATGGAAGTTGCAGCTAAAGACAGTTAGAAAAGAAAAAAATCTCTGACATATTAGACACACCATTACAGATTTAGAAAGCATAAGAGCTAATCTACAATTCCAGACTAGAAATGGACTTTTTTGCGCTGTGGAACACACCAATCCCCCTCCCCGCCCCCCATCCCACTCACGAAGTTAGCTCTTACAAGCAGCAGCTTCCAGGGAAACTGAAAAAGGTTAAGATCAGACATCACTCCCAAGTCTTGAATTTAAAGAGAGACTGGTAAGCAGAGCTAGCAGGAAGCACAGAATAATTTAGATTTAGTAGAGTCTTTTTTTGCTTAAGAGACTTCTGAAGCAGAGGAACACACTACCTTCAAGCCTTAACTTACACAAAACTTTTTTTGTTTGGTATGAATAACTTGCACTCAGCCAAATAAGAACAATGTGGGCACAAGAGATCTTGTACAGACTGAAACATAAGAAAAAAGGCCACCTCTTTGTAGCACTATTGTCCAAGAAGTTTTGAACAACTCAGCTCATACAACAGATATTTAAGTGTACACCACTTAAGTCATCAAAAGCTTGAACTGAGATCTTGCATTTGCTGAAATGTATGGTATAACCAGTCATATCTGAAAGTGCCAGTCTACTTTTTACATGGAGCATTTGTGGTGTAGAATTTAACAAGCCACAGACAGCTGCTACTATCTTATCTTGTTACCACAAATAAGTTTGAGGATGGGAAAGACTACTGAAAGCCTTTTAGAGAGAAGCAGCTACATGCAGAAAAAACTAGCATGACACATCAAAAGCCCTAATAACCCTGAAGTCCATATAACCTGATCATTTCACAGTTCTATAGTAACAAAATGCAGAATAGCAGGGAAAGTAGATTCCCTCTTACCTGTTTGGCTATAGCTGAAAATTTCATGACATGCAGTGTTTCATCATAGGTGGAAGCACTCTGATTAATGTTTACAATCATACAAGCTTTGCCTTTTCCACAGAAGAATGGCTGAAACAGACGAGTCAGTTTGCTCTCTCTGAATGGAATATAGCTTGGCTTCATCCTCAGAGAAAAGAATAATAAAATTCCAACAAAAGAAATTATGAAAGGCCTATGTGATACCATAACTTGGCTTAGTTCTCTTTGCCTTTGAGGAAGGAGATCTAGTCTATCAGTAGGATGCTCATTTCTGAGCCTAAACTATTACAAAGACTAAGGTCATTGCTGGATCTCTGAAGCTCTCCAAAAAAGTATTTAAAAACAAGAGGAGTAAAACATTTTTGCACCACAGTCCTTAGTGTTAGAAAGCAGATACTGGAACAACCCAAATGCCAAATACAAGACACTTCTGTCAATTGTCTGACGAGTCCACCTGTGTAATTTGGAGATGGAAGGGAAGATGACAAAATGGGAACATTGCTCATATGCACACAAGATTTTAGTTTTGTTTTCAATTTCCCTTTCCACATTCTCCACAAACAACAGTAAGAATGTTCACTTCAGGTATTCTAGTGACATCTGGAACAAAAAAGGCTGACAAGATTTTGCAGATTTGCATTTTCAGCCCTCTTACCTTGTGAATCTCATCCAGAAACATAATTGGATGCCAAGTTTTAGGTTGAAAGGCTAAACATGCTGTTTAAGATTTTTCACTTACTTTGGATTTTGATTCTGCTTCAATGCTGCAATACATTTTCCGAGGATATGAAGAGAATTGTTAATATTCCCTGCTTCTTTTAGTCTATCTCCAAAAGCTTGTGTTTTATTACACCTCTCTGATCCAGCCAAGTCACAGAAAGACAGTCTGCATGAAAGAATTAACCAGAATAGAGATACAAACTTGTTTCTAAACAATATGAAAATAGAACTACATGTCTTTATATTTCTTTAAGTCTAAAGCATAAATGAGTGACTCATTTTGGCCTACCTAGATCACATAAGAAGTTAAACTTCAACATTGAAGTTTTGTTCTGAAGGCACTATGCAAAGTATTTAAAATATCAGCAGTAAACTATTTTCCCACACAAAGATTCTTGAACAGGTGCCCCTACGACAGTTTTAGTGCATTTGAAGAAGTCTGCTCATAGACTTCATTTAAAACTCTGTAGGCATTCTTAGACAAATATTCACTTCAGGACCCTAATTTCTAATGCAATCCCAAGTGCTACCAGTTCCAAGACAAAAGGAATTTCCAAAACAGTTTTGTACAGTGGTGCTACACTACAAAAGCACTTTGACTTTCACCTTCATTAGTTTCAGCACTGAAATGAATGCAAGAAGATATTGTCGATGATATGCTTCAATACACTGCAAATAAAAGGTGAGAAGTCCTTTAAGATGACCACCTTATAGCTCTTTATTTGGCTGCAACAATTTTGTGCTATTAAATCCAGGCCACTGAATTGCCACTCATGGCTTTATAGGTATGATCAGAGAAAACTATCTCAAATAATCATGGGACTTCTTCACTTTAATATAAACAAAGCTCTTGAAAAACAGGAAGTTTTGGAAGCTAGTTAACTTATGTAACCTATTACTCACTTATACATAGATTTGATTTATATAAATAACATGTACATAAGATCATATCCTTTCATACAGTTGAAATAAGTACGCATTAATATGTATTAATAACACATTTTCAACTGTATGAAAGGATGTGGTCTTATGATCTCAATCCTTTTAAGTACAAGATGAAGGGCTTTTCCTTCCTTGAGCAACATCCAATTTTTCTGTCCTACAATTAGCAGCTGCTGCAAGCTCTGCCAGTGGAATACACTAGACAGGGAATGGCAGAGAATATAGAAGCAGTCACTTCCTCAGGTTATCTTTCCTTAGAGTATTTATCACCATAACATCTGACATTAAATGGCATTATCTCATAATGAGGTGCTTATTTATTACCATTTCTGCTTAGCAGAGACGAGACAAATCAAAAGGAACTACAACTGAACTAAAACACTGATTCAAGACTGCACTCATTACTCCATTTCAAGCTAAAATGGAGGATTAGTCAGAAGGAAAAAAAAAAAAACCACACAAAAAACGAGGACTAACAGCTTCAGGTCAAAACATTAAGTAACTTCCTCTAAATCAGAAGGGAACAGAGAGCAGTAAGGACTTAACACTGCTCTCATTGGGTACACCTACATTAGCATTTCAGGTCAGAAGAGCAGTTTTGAAGCAAATCTCTTGATGATCCCTTTTTAGCGTGCTGTAGATTGCACCACCAAGCAGTCTCAGATCATATCAGCTGTATTCTTTTTGGATTAAGAGACACAAAGTTGTGTTCCAGGAGCACACTAAACATGCTCCAGCCACAAACATTCAACTCATAAGCTAACTATAGTCTGGTCCCAAAGTACAAAGATACTCTCAGCACTGGCAGAGCATCCACACTGGATCTTCAGCACTAGCTGCTGCACTCTGACTTTAGAGATCCGCTTCTATCAGACAGCCATTTGGCTTCTACTTAACTGAATAGTGTGGTATTACATAGCACTACTTTATCCCAAATCCTCCCCTGATTATTTAAGACGATATACCTATATTTCGCCCAAATTATGCATTACTGACAAGAGTTTTAACAGGTTCCTTCAGCCAAACCTTAACAGAACAGAAAAAGTAGGGAAACACTTCTACTCCTGTCTCTATCAGGTTTACAGGCAGTTTTATGCAACCAGTGCACTTCTGATTTCCTTCTCAGCTCTCAGAGGAATTGTCTACTAAAAGAAAGTTCACCAGTTTGGTATGCTTATGCCTTATCAACTTTTCTAAAATATTTAAGCTTTTGTTAATCAGCTGAAGCATTTACTTACTCTGAAACCCCAAGAACACGTGGCTGGTGCTCATCAGTTAGCTTCAGTAGCCTGATTGAAAATATACTGTGACTGGAATGGAAAGAAGTCCTTGTTAATGACTAGAATTATGAAAACTAAGCAGTCACTGAAGCAAAGTAGAATTTGTAGGCTACAGAAAGTTCACTGCTGAAAAATATAACAGCAATTAATTCACTAATTTACATTAGTTACCTTTGCAACGCATTCATTTAGCAGCTAATAAGAGTTATCATTTTGCAACTTTGTTTCTTTTTATACAAGAGCAGGGAAAAGATATCACATGAGGCCTAGAAGCTGTAATTCTGCCTAGTTCTTGCACCCAGTTAAATGTTCAGTTTTGATATTTTTCAGTTTTTCAGGTTGCATTTGTAATACTTTAAAGCCATAGTTATTCTGTTTTAATCATCAAGCTACAAAGGCAAGAGAATGGACATATGCTATATTAAAACAAAGAGAAAATTCCAAAACTAGAAGTGCTCTGTCCCCAGTTTATCCAGTAAATCATAAAGCACATACTGGAGAAGACAAACTACTCCAGTATAAAGCAGGGCTTTACCTGTCAGCACTAAGCCAAACTGAATTGAGTGAAGTTTATAAAAAACAGCACAATTTAGAAGCAAGTTAAGTGGAAGTCAGTGTATTCTCCAGAGCAAAAGTAGAATATTCTAGACATGAAACTCCACCAGAAGAGCACAGAATTCTTTTCGGCAAAACTTTAAGCTTGAGTGAAATTCAGGGGGAAACATAACATGAAATTTAATGGCAGCCGCCTATAGCTAATACAGAAGGGTGTAACTCCTGCTTTTTAGAGAAAAAGCAGCCTTAATAACAGTGTGATTGTATTAGCTAAATATACAACATGACCTTTCCACACATATTAAAGGACAAATTAATGAGAGGATACAAAAACGAGTAATGAAAGGGCATTTTCAACAGAAAGTATACTACCTTCTCTGTTTATTTCCTCCCATAGCATCAAATCAGATTCTCCCAGAGCTGAATAAGAGTTAGGTGCTTAAAGGCAAGTCCTTCACTCTTAAGATACTAATGAAGGTCAGCTACAGTACAGCAATCAGGATCTAGATAACTTAGCAGCACTGAAAGGTATTGCAAGACTCGCACCTTCCTACATCCCTACTGACAGGCTTTAGATTTCTAAGAGTTATACTGCCAAAGAAGTGATTAAGAATTATTCAGGTTTTCTTTCTACATCCTTGCACAGCCATGCCCACTCAGCTTCATTAGTGTTTGCCAAGACCTGTAGCCACGTCGGCACTCCAAAATGGATATGTGTTTTGATCATTCTCAGTTGTACAAAACTATGAATGGCAACCGAAGTCCAGCTACTATTAAAGTTGTCTGGTGTCTCCACACCCATCTTAGTTTTCTTCCAGAAAGGAAGTTCCTTAACAAAACTGGAATAATCAAGGAAATTCTTAAACTATTATTGAAGAGTTGCTCATTGCAGAGATGCTCTAAAATCTTCTCCTCTCTTCCTCTCTCCCTTCCCCCCCGCCCAAGAAAAGAGACAGAGTATGCTTATAATTAAAGGAACAAACCTCCTACTTGATTGCTCATTCATTCTAGTACACGCAAAGCTTCGGTTCTTGTTTCCTATTTTTAGTATTTTGCAGGCTTCTTCAGTGCTCTGAATGTTAATCCACTTTAAGTCTGTGAAAAGAGACCTTTTACAGACACTTCTGATCACCAGTGAAAATTCTATGAAACCACCCAAGTCATAAAATAGTATTACCTTTAATATAAGAGTTTCCTCCTTGATCCTCACAAATTCTTAAGACTCTGCGTTTCTGACTTTTTGATGTAGACAATACATTTAATAGGTCATACACATATTCATTATAAATTTCATAAAAGGAAATCCACACAGATGCTTGTGTTCTTTGGTGTATATTAGTCCTATTTATGTCAAGTGGAACAAATTTTTTTTCTGATAACCAAAAGAGAAGAAGAGCTCAATGATCAAACACCTTATTGATAAACCTTAGTTTATTCAGTAAACTCTGGCACTAAAGTAGTACATAGAACCTTTTAGAAGAGGAGGCTTGTATGTATCTGTGTTGTACAACGAGATGCACTGTACTGCATAACTTCCAAGTTTACCCAAGAATGTTTATATTTCTCAACAGCCATCCATAACCAGAATATGCACAAGATGAAGTTCTTAGCCATTCCCTCCTCTTACCACAAGCTTTCACAGTTTGTCCATTAGCCTTGCAGAGCTAAGTCTCCCTCTTCCCTCAAAAAGGTGCAAGGCTATCAAAATATTTGTTACATTCTTACTCTCTCCTGAGTTTAACCATTTTAAGTTTGGTTAAAAATATATATTTTGTACTTTGTGTATAGTATAGCAATTTTTAAATCCACTACTGGAGTTACCCACTTGTATTCCTAAATTCCAGAATTTCTATTCATATTTGCATTGGAATTTTCCACTTTATTTTACCTAGTGAATCAGAAGGCAGACTTTTCAAAGCAGAGTTGGTAGACGAAGCCGATTCCAAATCGTACACATTTGTAATAGTATTCATGATGCTTTCTGTATCCTTGAGAAAATAAGAGACTGTTGCATCCAGATGAACAGACTATGAAAACAGCAGAAGAAAAATAAAACACAACAGTAATTCCAGTATTTAAGAGGTGAATATTTAAGCAACATTAAATATTAAGCCACCCTCACTTCTGCTCCAAGTGAAATGTTTCTAACACTGAACCCAAGATCCACAAATGCTCTTTCCTCACAAGAATTTTTGCCCCCTGCTACTCCTAGCAGCCTGTCTTGGAGGCTAATTGCTGCTAACATGAGACCTACTTTACAGCTCAGGAAGAAACACGGCAATAGATCCTCCATCTGACCATAACAGCCAAGAGTGCCTTTATGAACTGCTACATAAATCTGAGCAGTATTTCAACAAACCAGACAAGCTGGAGAAATAAGAATCTTCCAGAGGGAGATGGCAGTGTGAGCGCGGCGGGGGGGGGGCACAACACTGAAGGAGAGACTAAAGCAGCAGAGATTTCTTATTTGCTTGCCTGGGACAAATCACTTTTTGATAAAATCACAGGCTTGTTCCAGGCTTGTCAGGGTGAGTCAAACTTATTTTAAGACCTCAAAAGGAAATGATAGCTTTATAAAGTACTTAAAAAGATCTGATAAACCAATAACCTATGACTCAATTAAAAGGCCATAAGAAGTCCTGTATGGATAACAGCACAGTCTGAGTACACACCTTCACTGAACTTCATTACATCAACAAAATTATTTAAAAACCTCCAGCTAGAGATTCCTGCATCTTCAACTACTACCTTCCCCTCTCCCCCTCCCCCTTATTTTATACACCAGTATATACTTTCCTTGGGACATTCACCTTGATTTCCAAAAAGCAATCCTGAGAGAGGGTCACCCCACAGTAGAACAGGGGAGCAGATGTTCAGAAAGTAGTAAGTCTCAGACATAATGCTCTACCTGTTAGAATGCAGTGATAGGCAGCACTAGACAATTCATAGCAAGCCTATGTTACTCACTTGTTATCTCCAAAATGGAGTTTTTATAAACAGAAAAGAGGTCTGCTGTTGCATTTTAGATGTAAATCTCATGAGATTTCATTGCCATTTGTTTTAGAAATGTCCATTTTGCCAAGACAGACACTGGCAATATATTCAATTATTTATGTTGCTAGAGTACTTACAAGTGACACCACTAGCAGGGACCCTATTCATTCTGTTTGTAAAGCACACAGCAGGATTATAAAGCAGGATATGGGACTCACATGTATGGCACATGTATGTCAAAGATGGAGTATAAAAACAATACCACAATACTTGTGTGCATGATAAAGATTAAGTTTTTGTAAAGAGACTTCAACAAAACTGAGTGAATTAGCTATGTCACTGTACTACTATTCTTCAAATCATGAGACTTAATATAGAAAAGACCACTAAGACAACTGTCTAAAAACAAGTGGGAACAAAAACTGACATCATTTGCCAGAAGCAGAAGCTGACAACTGACAGGGAATAAGAAAGGACAGGTGGGAATTGCAGTGCAAGTAAAGCAGCTTTTAATCCAGTGTAAAAAAATATTTAATCCAGTAAGAAGAATTAGTGAAAGGGAAGAGAATGTGAAGCAGGCATGATGAGTTTTTGCAGCAGTACCTTAGAGTGAACATGAACAGTAGAATATTAATACAAGGGTATTGCAGTAATTCAGAACAATTTATGCTGAGAGAATAAAAGGAACAGTGGATTCATTCTGCACAACATGTAAATTGAGCCTGGGAAAAAGGCCTACAGAAATCCATGTAAACCAAAAACAACCCCACCAAGCCTTATCCGCTCTCAAATTACAAGCTTAAGTGAGCATCAGAACAGTGATGCTATTCACAAGCTATCAAGAAGCATGGCTTCAGTACTGGGGATGGCTGAGCTATTAACACGAAGCATCACAGCACAGACCTGTTAGCATCAGCATAGGCAAAACAGGCAAGTTTGTCACGCATTATTTCCTATATGCATTTTAGTTTTCCTTCCTTATGGTGGAGACTTGGTTGCTTTTCATCGCACTGCATCAGCATCCAGACCACTTACTATAACATTCAGTAACTGAACTATTAATCAAGCCAGTGATTTAATGGAGAGAAGTGTTTGTGAAATGGAATTCCATTCAAAATAAGATGTTTGACCTCCTGTTCTATACCTTGAGTTGCTACTTGCTCTTTCCTACAAGCTTGTAGGTTTCCTAAAGATCCTAAAAATATTTACCCACTACTTCTCTTAACTCATTTTTCCTTTAGGATCCCCATCCTTATACACATGCAGAGTGCATGTGAGCTTAAGACACTCACAAAAGAAGTATGTGATCTTTAGCATGTTTTACATTTTTCATCTGAGGTCTTTCCTCAAAAATGTTAACTAGATTCAGAATAAATGAAGTTCAGTTCACAGAGTTTAAATTAAGCAATAGAATTTAGAGTGGAACCTCACATATGATTTTGATTCTAGAAGAACATTCTTTGAGAGCTAACTAGAATGCTTTAAGAACAATACTGTTATTAAAGACCACAAAAAAGAAAAGTCAATCAATCACTAATTCTATACTTCCCAAAATCATTCAGGCTTGCTTTGAAAAGATAATGAGCTGAACCTACTGAATTTTTAGATTAAATCCATGAGCCCACACTTCTGACTTACCAGACTAAAGACATTCAGACTACAAGGAAAAAGGTAGACACCTTGTGACAATTTGCAATTGGACTTAGAAGTATAGAAGAGTCACCCATTCAATAGAGCTTGTTTCTTACACTGCGACTGACAAAACTGGCTAGATATATCGAGAACAGAAGGCTGCCATAGGAAAGATTCTTTTATTCTACCTACAGTCTCCAGAGACTAGAGTTACAAATTAAGATATATACAATCCCCTAAAGCAGGCTGCAGTCCTTTCAGGAAATTAATTAGGTGACATCTCAATTTGCTTGCTGCATCAGAAAAAAAATTCTGTATGAAGCTACATAAGTTACAGGTTCACAAACTTTTTAATCTGACTTAAGACTGTCTTCCACCAGAAGGGACTCTTCTGCCTTCTTTGTTACCTCTGCTAAAAAGCTGTCACTATCTCATCTCATCTCCACTGAACCAGTACTAGAATTTGAGCAACTACCTAGAGATCCAGTCTAAGGAACTGATCCAAAAGAAGATTCACTTGGCAACAACAAGAATCAGCCTTTTAGATAGGTCAGCACTCTCAGTCTCTTCAAGGGCTAGTGTCAACCCAGTGTCAGAACTGCTCCCCTATGGAAATTCAGGCTTTGGCTTTTGCAGTATTTTTTATTTTGAATTATGTTCTGATGGCTGCAGAAAGTTCTTCCAGTCTACCCCAAGCTCTAAAAGTGGCAAGTTGCCTTATTTTTCAAGGTTCACAAAGTATCCATACTGTAGATTAAGATAAACTTAAGGACTTTAACAGTTAAACAGAGATTTTATTAAAACTAGCCTAACTGCTAGAGTTGAAGTTTTTAAGAAGCTTCATTCAGTAAGTAGTAGTATTTGGTAACTGACCTCTTTTAGTGAGGCAAGAATAGCAGTTTTTATGGCTTCTTCTTGTTTAACTTGTGCATCTTCTAGTTTCTTAACATCATTGCTCAAATATGGTTTAAAATTCATCTTCAGGTACTGTCTTCCCCTTATGTGGTTAAAAATGACATCAAGGGAGCGAGGCAAAATACCAAAATCTTTTGAAGACCCTTAAAAATAATAAAAACATAAAATTTAGACATTGACACAAACTTCTCAATGGATTTTGACTTGGTTGTTATATATGCTTTTTGGCAAACATTTTATACCTTGGATAGTGAATGTCTTGCCTGCATTTGTAACTCCATAAGTAAACACTAGTCCATTTACTCCATTAACATATGCTCTTACTATTTCTCTCATTGAGCCTTCAAAAAATTCGCTTTGAGTAGTTTCTGGTCCAAAAACCTTGAGGGAGAAAGGGAAAGAGTAGAGAGAAGAAAAAAATGGATATATATGTGTGTGTCTGTGAAGTTTAATATATCATAATATTAAACACTGAATAATACTGACCAGTTTTTCAGAGCAAGCTGAGCAGGAGATACCAGCTTAGTTTTCTGTCTCACCTGAACCCCTTCTAATTGAGAGTTTTCTTTTGGGTTATCATAGCATGCCTGCTTAATTCTAAGATGCACTCAGGCTTGCACTTATTCTTGAATATCTTCCTGTTCCTAAGATAAACTGCTCAGAATGTTATTGAACACATTCCTTTTAGTGGATATTTTCAAGAGCTATGCTCTTAACTCTATAAGAATCATCCACAGTTGAAGAGAAGATCAGCAGTTACAATGGTCTCAATGACTCACTAAGCATGGAACAGTTTATCTTTTGATACTGGAAGAACAGAAGTTCTTGCAATAGGTAATAGATTTTTTCTTTAACCAAGAAAAACTTACTTCCAATGTAGAAGGTGCAAGCATTTAGGCTGCTGTTCCTTCAATAAAGGACTACATCACTAAACACATGCTTACAGAAATCCCTTTAAACACCTGAGTTCCTGTAACACTTCCCAGATGAGGTCATGCAGAAACAGCAGAACCACAGTGAGTCTGCGCCTACAAGAAACTTCTGTGGCATCTAACCAAAGAAAACAGAACTCTCAAAGAAGCTTCCCTGTCTCATCTAACTGGCATCTCCATTGTAATGCAGCTTCCTTAACAACCTAAAAGTAAATAATAAGCAGTCTGCCTTTTTTTTTTTTTTTTTTTTTTTTAAGGCAAGAAGTATCAGGCATAATTCAAAGATGAAAGATCATATTTGTATGATATAGTAAAAGACTTCCATTTTTAGTGTTACAGTGGAAAAAAAAGTCATAAGTAAAAATATGAAAAAGGTTTGCCTGAGAAAATGTGAATCTATGTAGAGAATGGCCAATCCCTCTTTCACTGTTTTTCACTGCAGAAGACTCTTTGGGTGCATGAAGAGTTACTGTCTGGGAATCTTCAATAGTTACACAACCCTTAAAAAAACAAGACAAAGTAAAACAAAACATCACACTACATTATTTAGGAAGAAAGTTATCTTAGAAAAAAATAATTAGTGTTTTCATCCATTTACTGAAGCTATGAACAGTTGCAAAATTCATATATTATCTCTCTCGAGGCACCCAACAACTACAGAGATACCCGTTTCACATAAAAGAAGGCAAACAAAGTTAAGGCAATTGTCTGAAGTTTTGTAAAAAGTTTAACATTTTTCTAGGATTCCTTACGGCCACTTTTTTCACACTTTCTGAACACTAGTATATTATGATTCTGGCTTACAGTACCCTATATATAACTGTAAACAAAGCTATATAGAAATCTATTAGTTTTCCATTTGAATCATTTTCAGTGAAAAACAAGCTATGAACAGCATAAACAAAATAAAACAGACTTGAAGCATTATCTTTGACAGATAGATGGTGTCATCAGTAATGAAGAGACCTGAATTAGTTTCAAGTCTAACTTGATTGCTATTTCTTAACTACGTAAATGTTAGATACAATTACTAGTATTCACTTAACTAGACAAATGCAGAACGTATACCACAGGAGGCTACCAGAAATAAAATCTGAACTATCGAAACAGCTTTAAAGCTTTTTGAAGCATCAGCACAAGGATTATCAATTGCTACTAAATCTGATGTTTTAGAGACTAGCCAGAGCTGGTAATACTAATAATCTGTGTGTAGCATGTACATATCAAATACCACTTTTCCCAGCAGACTCATTTAACAAGTCAGCTTAACTGGTTTAGAAGCTATAAGAGTGGGTACTAAACTCAGGCCAAACACTTGCTCCGCCTGTACCATGCTCTAACCCCTATACTCTCTGGATACAACTGGCAGTTGTATAAAGCCTACAGAATTTCATCTTGGGCACTTATGCCTTGCTTGCTTAAGTCACTGCCTCTGTAAGCAGCAACAGATGAGTTAACTTGTTAAGTGTCTCCATTTAAAGCATCAACCTACAACTAAAATTAATATATATATTTTTAATGTGTTACATATTTGGAGGAAAGATGGTTTCTGAAAATTAGGTATGGCAGGGAGAAGAAAGAACAGAAGAATTAAGTTGAACTCTCCATTACAGAGATGAGAAGGTTTTTGTTTGTTACCAAGCACCTTCCTCATGCACTCAGGTGACAGTTAAGATCATCAGTAATGGAAAACATACAAGATGTTGAAGAATTATCTTGTAGACTGTTTCAGAGTTTTTGGAGGCTGAGAAGGAAAGCCTTCATACAGTGCAAAAATCAATGTACATAGCTAATGTGTTGAAAGATCAACTATTTTATGAAGAACTACATGAAGGCAAGAGTTTTAAGAAACTTAGTACAAATTGCAATATTTACACCCCCTGCTTTTAAGAACATACAAGTAGTTTCATTAATAGTAAGGTATTCAGAAGTTTCCCATTCCAGAAAGGAATGAGAAAGAGGCAACCTGTAGAAATCACAGGTTTTAAATCACAGGTTTTCTTAAGCAAGAAAGATTCTGGAAAAAGCATCCAAGTGAAGAAAATAAAAAACTTCAAGAAGGTTCCAACTTTGGCAGATTAAATGCAAGATGATGACTACACATGGGGGGGGGGGGGACAAAAACAAAAAACAAAAAATCCCCCCCACACAACAAGCAAACCTGAAGAAGCAAATCAGCTAAAGGATCAGAACCAATATTAAATCCTTCTTCAAATGGATCAGCAACAAGAAGTCTATCAATGATCAGGGCTGACAGACAGAGGATACGCTGCAGTGGACTTGTACTCCAAGGAAAGCCAAACGAGTTCTTCTCATCAGTGTTCACAATGGGAAAAAAAACCTGGAGTATTCGTGTGTGCACATGCATGCATGTATGCACAAAACATTGAAGCATCTATCTAAAAGTGACAGAAGAAACCACAGAGGTTATAGAACAAATTGACAGAATGAGGCATTTACCCATTCAGACATTCCAAAGGAACTCAAGGGTCAAAAACCTGAATTACTCCTCGAAGTGAATGATCTCTTGCATGATACCCCTTTGTTACTTGAGCACTGCACAGAGCCAAGAGTGGCACCAATTTTTAAATAAAGTACCAATGAAGTTTTGCAGAATTACAGGTAGGGGGAGTGTGAGCGAGTATGTGTGTACCAAGCAAATTACTAAAAGCTTTGATTAAAAAAAAAAAAAGTCACATTTAACCAGGCCTCCACTAATTCTATTTGGAAGTAGTAAACATGGCTTTTATAAAAGGAAATCCCACCTTACAATACAAGTAGTTCTTCAGGGGAGAAGAATAACTTGTCTTGACTCTACAACTAACCTGAGATTCATGGTTTTCAAGCTCTGCTACAGAAAAGGGCCTCACTCTCAGGAAGACTTTCAAAGGTTGATACGCCTATTCATAAAGAAAAAAGTATTATAATTGTCACTTTTAAAAATTGAACACCCCCAAAATCATTTATCAAGCATACATCTCTGTGATACAGTATTTCCCATCTTACTGCCTCCATTTCTCCTTCCTTGTAAACTTCATACCCTAAGCTGTCATTTGTCTCTTGACCGCCTGGTGTCCTAAAGTAATCTGTTTTTCATTCAAGCTCCCCTTCGCCTCCCACCCGTTAGTGTTCTTTTGCATGACCAGGCCACACTATAATTTAAAAAGAGCATGTTATTGGAGGATTAAACTGCACTGCTTCCACCTTCTGGTCACCGTGTGCACTGAATTCAAGCTGTATTCTCTAATCACTGCTCTGCAGTTCTGTACTTCCATTTTGTATGGACCGTGTTCAGTTAATAGATCAACACCTTTTTACCTTCAGGTTACTTCATTTTTACCATCCAGTCACTAACCCCTCATATTCCTCACAGGAACAATCACAAAAAGGTTCCTGGTTAATAAGATAGGCTTTCCCATCCTGTTCCTATCGCGTGAAGGTCTCCCCATCTAGGTGCACTGATAACAGTGGGAGATTTTTACAGCTATCCCAACGTTCCTTCCTTTCTCAGAGCTTAGATGTCTCTACTTTGGCAACTTGTTCACTTAGCAGACAGATTTACCAGACTTTTCCAGAGCCCTGCCGTGACCCAGCACTCCACTAAACATACAAAATAAGTCACTTGAGTGAACTCAGTCAGGAAACCTACTATTCTAAAAAAGTGATTAGATTTTAATCAGAAATGGTTATTTTGTCTTCAGAAACACGTATGCAGTATTACAGATTTTTATTTCCAAGCATCTAAGAGGCTTTCAACAGGACCTATAACCTTTTTAGCTTGCTAACCAGAACAACAGGGTTCCAATACATCCAAAGTGCAAGTACTGAAATTCTTTACTTCCTTCTCAAAAGCCTAGGACAATAGTATTAACCATTTGCTACTGGACATGATCTATTTGTAAATAATGAGAAGTAAGCAGAAAAATCAAACATTTCTTCAAGGCAAGGGAAAAGATATGTTCTACTGAAGTATTTTCCAGAATCAAAGCTTAAAAAAAAAAAGGCATAATTAGAAGACATATTCCAAAACCCATCCACACCTCCTGCTCCTCTGTATTAGGCAATACTGTTGACTCCTTTGGTGGGGGTTTACCCCCTAAGTCCAGAAAAGAAACTGATTCCAACATATCAGATATTTCTGCAGAGACATAGTTTTTCCGCTCATCATCCATTGTTCTGTGCTGAGGAATTTGTAAGAAAAAAGGTACATTGTTTTCTCAGAAAACAGGCAAAAATATACAGACACTGAAACAGGGATCAGGTTAATCCATATGCAAACAAACACTTCTTAAGAAAATAAGGTCCTCATCAGAAGTTTGGGAGTATGAAGGAACCTTAAAGACCAAACAGTTGGTGTATAGTAAGAAACACAAGCCAAAGCATGCTAACTGCCTCAGCTAGGCACTGTCCCCATGCACCTGGAAAAGCTGGGGACACTGCCTGTAACCCCCACTCCCCAAAAGGCTGAACGCCCCCAGTTGTCAGGAGCTCGGCCCCTCAGGCCTATGCCCAGCACCCCCTCCAGGCACAGCCCCGGCCCGTGGCCAGCCCTTTGGCACCGAGGCCAACGTGCCGGCTCAGCCTCAGTGAACCGAAGCACCGCCAGCCTGGCAAGGCGGCTCCAGGGGCCGAGCAGGCACCGCCGGGCGCGGCCCAGCCGCGTAGGGGAGGCAGCGCCCCGCGGAGGAGGGCGCAGTAAAGGGTTTCAAGCTGCCCCACGGCGGGAGCGAGGCCGGGCATGGCGGCGGGCGAGCGCCGCCCCGGCTGCCGGCTCGCAGCATCCAACGGCCGCCACCTCGCCGTGCGCGCGGCTCTAACGGCCGCTACCTTGCAGCGCGCAGGAACCCGGGAAACGCCCCCACGTGGGCGGCGGAGGGAGGATTTGAGCGGGGGGAGCCGGGCGCTAATTGGCCGAAAGGGGGGGGGGGGGAGCGGAGCCGTTTGCCGCCGCCGCGCGGCGCCTCCCTTCGCCCGGCAGGGGGCGCCACCGCACAGCGCAACGCAGCCGGCGCCTCGGCGAGCGCCGGGGCCACCGAGGGCCCTCGTTCAGCGTGCTGCCGTGACGCACGCTTCAGTTATTTTTACTAGGCAAAGGGCGGGGGCATTTGAATTACGAACGGCAAAGGGGCAGCGTGAAATAATGCCAACAGTTACAGCCAAAGGAAGAAGTGTCTTCAACTAGCTGAGAGCGTGCTGGGGCGTGGGAGGAGGGGGAGGAGAAGCAGATATCTAAATATTTCCATCAGAAGTTATGTAAAGTTATTATGACAGCTAGGTAACTATTTTGACACTACATAGTATTTTTGTAGAAAAAAATCACAAAATGTTCACATTATAATCGTTATAATTTAATAATATTTATAATATTATGGTAATAATGCCAATACGATCAGGACAATTTAAGTGAACTATGCACCTACTAGGTGGAATAAAACACATCCACAGAAAGAAGGGACCTATTTCCCCAGTGAAGTAACTTTGAAACAGAGCATACTGGCCATCAACTTAAATCATTAAACAAGCAAATGGACACAAACTCCCTGACAGCTTACCTGGCAAAGAAGAAAAAACATGTGGGATGACCATATATGTCAGGGGAGTAGGAAGGTGGCTTTATTTTTGAAAAGCACAAATAAGAGTGCAAAGTCAAGTTGGGCATTCAGGTTTTCACAAGCAAGTTGGAGGCAGAGGAAAAGAGAAAACCCCAAACACTACAGAGAACTTTTTAAAGAGCCCCAGCTACCCAAAGAACATAGATGGGACTAAGTGATTTGCGTATGTTCAGGGACACAATTTAACTCCAAGATACAGTCAGCCTGTGAGCTGATAGAAAGCTATTTAATAGTAAGTTACTGACCAACAGGAAAGATAATCCAAGGCAGAAGTGAAGTCTCACATTCATTTCAAAGCCAGCTAACCCTCCCTCCTCCCAGTGCTGTAGGTCAGAAAGTTACTGGGTTAAACAGGCAGAAGGAAAAAGACCTGAGTGAAAGTCAATAGCTTATCATATACAAAGGTCAGCCAGCCTCAGCTGGTAGCACTTTTAGCCTGTTACTTGGCTGCCCCAGTTTATCCCCTTTTAATCAGTCTGACTTGTGTTCACAACAAAGTCAAATTTTTGACATGCTTTTCAGAGCACCCTATAAAATAATTTTAAAATGAAGACTGGAAATATTTATCAGATAGTTCATATCTATAATGTATTACCAGAAACCGACCTTTAGAAAAACAGATACTTTCTCCATTCTCACAATTCTTTGAGGGAACAATTATTTTTAAGCTGTTTCCCAAGGAAACAGGATCATTGTGATCTCAGTGTGTAAATGTGACTGTCTCCCCTCTCCCAGCAAAGTTTCTGAACCTGCTAGCCAGAGGGATAGAATCCTTCTAACACTTAAATTAAATAAAATTAAGATGGGTGGGCAGATGAGATTCCTGAATACCCTTGAGGAAGGAGGCTCAAGTTTTGGCAAACTTTTTAGGTCTTGGAGAATGTGAATAGAATCTCAATCTTCGCACAAACGCAGGTTTCCTTGTTTCTGTTACTTGCTTAATTAGAATTCAAATTCTTTTCTGTGCTTGGAGCAGAAGCTAGGATGGCAACCTGATTTTAATGCATGAAATGAAACAGTGATCTTTCACTTATTTCAGTGCTTTACCTCTTGTAAGTTTAAGAATTAATCATAGTTCCTTCAAGTAACAACAACAAAAACACCACACACAAAACAAACAAAAACCCTTTTGAGAGCCCTAAGTAGCACCAAAGAAAATAGCTTATTTGACATATTAAGTTAACTCACTTTTTACATTTCTTTAATGGTTCAATCTATGGAAATTTAACCTAAAAGAGAACTAGAGTTCCACACCTAGTATTGATTGTGATTCTGCATGCAAGTCTAAAGAATGAACTTGCTAAACTCAACATGTTCACTGCAAATGTAGTTTTATAACTAACATCCTCAGGATCTGTTGACTGTGAAAAGCTCAAAAAAACACCCTCAAAGAAAGCTAAATGTTAGTTCAGCCTTGCACAGCAAAAACTAAGAATTCAAAACCTTGTAGTTTATCTAAACATCAATTTTAATGCTATTGCTTGTCTGGGTATGGAATAAAGTTTCAACCAAAGTTAAATAGATGGAAAAATTATTTTTAATAATTTAAGTGCTGCCTATGTTTATGTACTCATACCTGTGCAATCACCAGCCTCTAATGAAACTGTGATGCCCAAGTTTCATCTTCCTCATGTTTATAATTGAAGTATTCTTCCCTAAAATATAGTTCTCCCACACAGCATTTTCATTATGATCTCAGTTGTACTTCATGAAAATCATCACAGGACTAACCAAGACTCTTGCACAAACATAAAAACAGACAGTGAAAAAAATCTGTAAATCAACTTTATTAAAAGTAGATGACCATCATTTAGGCATCAGCAATAGTAACTTCGACTTCTACACCTGGTTCAATGCTGATGGAAGTGATCTGCTTGACAATCTCAGAAGGGCTGTGTAAGTCAATGAGTCGCTTATGGATACGCATTTGGAAACGATCCCAGGTCTTAGAACCTTCACCACAAGGTGTCTTCCTGGTAGTGATTCGCAGTGTCTGAAACAAAATCATAAACAAAGACTATTAAGCTGATGTATACAGAAGACTTTCTAGAATCAGTCCAACTAAAAATACTCTATGTTATCTGTAATGTCATTGGAGAGTTACTTGTTAAAGAGATATTCCACTGATGTTCATTCTTAATGCCTATTCCCTACACCCAATTTAATAAAAAAAAACCCAACAACATTAAAAGAAGTTTAAGGACAAAAACTTCTGCTTTCAACATTTGTTGCACTACTTTTTCCCACATGTCAAATAAATTTGTTAATTCATGAGCTGGTTAAACTACATCACCCTCAGTTTAGTAATACTGCTTTCCATCTCAACATTTTTTCAGATATTCCAAGTGTTCATATACAGAAAAACAACATGCTTTTCCCATCTTCTTGAGAGCTTAAGTACCTTGGTGGGCATGCGAACAGGTCCTTTCACCTTTAGGTTTTTTTCCTTAGCACCTCTGATCAAGTCGGCACAGACTAAAAATTGTAAAACAGAGATTCTGAGTCATGAGTGGTTTTGTTTTGTTTTTTAAGCAAAGAAGATTTCAGATGAGGTGTTGGCTCAGAATAGCGTATAAAATGATCACAGTAATTCATGTTCAAGAGTTATCTTCATAGCCAACTACATATCAGCAGAAGAGTTACCCCATGGTTTACAAAATCATGTTACAACAGTAGGCAAAAGCCATTACTACAAGTTTAAGTTACATTTGACTACAAGTTTAAGTTATATTTGAACCGTATCAGCCAGAAGATCCTGCATCAAGCAACGATTCTGTAACATTTACAATATATGGTTAAAACACTGGCATAGCTAGTTCCAAAGCAAGGTTAAATAATAGCTTAAAGAATGCTAAACTAATAAACTAAACTCTTCATAACAAGAGTGACAATTTAAATTAAGAAATCGTGTCTTTCTGTTTTTGTACATTAAAACAGTAACATTTAAAACCCCCACAAGAACCAAAGGGCAGAAGTTGCACTCTCTAAAGTTAGCAATCATGACATGAAGTTTCCACTACAATGAAAAATCTTAAACACTAGTTTCTATTCAAAATAAAATCGGAACCTACTGGTCAGTGTATGAAACCCTTTGGTTTGGCTTTGCTAGCCAACTCCAATGCAAACAGGCAAACGCTAATTGGTACTGATCTCAATACATTATATTTTGCATCATTCATTACTTAAAAAGCTACCACCATTAAAAAAAAGCATCACTCACCCTTCTCAAGTGATTTTACATTGCGACTTGTCAAAGTAATTCTAATTCGATGAATTGCTACCTCTTGTTCCACAGGTGCTTTGCCGGTATCTTTAAATGCCTAAAATATTGAAGTTATGAATATCAAACGTCACAGTCAACACCAACTAACACTATATGCCGCCTCTTAAAACATAGGTCTAGAGCATAAAAGAACAATCTAGCTATGGGACTCTCATCCTACTTGTTGAATGGAGAGTCTAACTGCTTTTCACCTTGGAAGCTGCAAGAACATCCCTCCAGAGTTTGCCTTATACAGCAGACTGTCTAGTCACTAATCCTCCTCATACTCAAAGATAAACACATTTAAGATTTTACATATCTTACAACTTAACCTCACTGTAAATCAAGTACCAAAGATATCAACAAAACATCAACAACATAGCTGTATGAATCACTTAAACAACAAGAACAAAAAGGGGCATCTGGCCAGAAAAACTAACTAGGCCACTTTAGGAGGCTGATTTGAAGAGCTTATGCAATTAAACGCTCGCAAACAACTGGGTGTTAACTTGGACCGGGTGCACCGATGAAAGGAAAGAAACGAGCAAAGAGGCATCGGAAGGAAAAAAAAAAGAGTGGCTGCAATATTACATTTCGCTGGCTGATCAAATAACGTTTGTTGTATTAACTGTGGTATATTCCTCTCATGAAAGCCGTTTTTAAGGACGAATGCACACTTCCTTTTCACCACAACTCACGCCGGCAGAGATTTTTTTTTTGATGCCCGTGTTTTGCTGCGGGCCGCAGCCGGCTGTAACCTCGCTGCCGCAGGAGCAGCGTACATATAAAATACCAGAAGCGGCTCTTGGAGGAGGAAGCGTTAAGGCTAGACCGGCCTGGTGCAGATCTCTGCATGAGAACCCACTTTCGGGGGGGCACAGCCGCCCGAGCGGGGGGGGGGAGGGAGCACCGTGCCAAAAAGCAGCCGTTGGGCCTGCCGCTCTGCGAGGCGTCCCACAGCGGGGCAGCCGCCCCCCACACGCACTCAGAGGCCCCCGGCCGGGCCCGCGCGGCGGCCACGGCCCCGCACCGGCGGCGGAGCACGCGGCCGCCCAGGCCCGGCGGCCACGCGGCGCTGACGGCCGCGAGAGGCGGCGCGCGCCCCCTTCCCCTCCCGCCAACGGCCGCCGCCTCACCATGGCGGGCGCGGAGCCTTCCTGACCGACTTATTCCCGGGCGGGGGGCGGCGGGCGGCCCAGCGAACAGCGGTGAGTCAGGAGGCAGCAGCTGCTGCGGCGGCGGGATGCACTCGCAGAGGAAGGCGCACCGGCCGCGACGCGCTTATATAGCGAGCGGCACCGCCTCCATCCGGGTGCTTGGGGACCTCTCGCTGCGGCGCCGGACGCGGAAGCGCGGCGGCGGGGGCGGGCCCGGGCTTTGCGCGGCGGCGGCGGCGAGGCGAGGCGAGGCGAGGCGAGGCGAGGCGAGGCGAGGCGGGCCCGGCCCGTCCCCCCTCCCCTCGCTCGGGCCGCGAGGCGGGGGGCCCCATAGGCGCTCGCCGCCGTGTTGGGGGCGAGAAGGGGTCGCAGAGCGTTTCCCTCGCCGCTCGCGCCCGGCCATTGGCGGCGGTGAGGCGCGGCCAACCACGGCCGGCCGGGGCGCCGCGCTTAGGGGCTGCTGCGCGGCCCGGCCGCTTCGGGGGAGGCGGCGGAGCCGGTCCGCGAGGGCGCGGGCCGGGGGAGGCCGCGAGGCAGCTCTGCGGCGCGGCCCTGCGACAAGGACGGTGCGCTCGCCTTGCACCCGCGTTTCCCTGTACCGCTAGAGCTCGGCTTACTGCGATAGGTAGCGGCAGGTTCTGAGCTGCAAGCGCCCTTTCATTGCTCTCAGTGGTAGCAGGCTCGTCCCTATGTAAGTAACGTTATATCTTAGACTCGCTGTTAGAAGTGGAGGCGGAAGAACGGAAGCTTTAAACAGTATCAAGTAAAAACCCTAGCCTCATTCACGCCCGGATTCAGGAACTTAGATACAGTTTACTTATTGAAGCCCCTTCACTTTATTCTGATCCTGTGTTAGAGAGGGTGTTCTAATGAGAATAGCCAGTGGTTTGGCCTGAACTTTGATAGCTGTCACTCACAAAAGTATCTTACTGCGAGTATGTCCACTTCTAGTTACATCATTACCTCGCAGATTTATCTAGCTGAAAAAAATGGATGTTATATGTACGTTGTATGAAGGATCATCGTGATCATCTTTTAGCTCAGCTGTGCTATGGCTTTTGAAATAATGTTTTAACTTAGTAGCTTCTGGGGTTTTCTTGCAGTTCAGCAGTCACAGACATATATAGTGTTAGCAAAATTGCTGCCATCTTTGGCAGCTTAGTAATTGCTATAGTCTTTCAAAAAACAGTCTATGTGGTATTTTAATCTGCACTGTAATTCAGCTGTAACAGTGGGTCTTTTAAGCCTTTGCCCCAATATAGATTTTTGTTCCCACCATCAAATACTTTATAGGTCTTTGTATGATCTTTACACTTCATGCAAATGAGATAATTTTTTTATATGCTAAGCATTACACTAACACTTGGTTTTAGACTTGTCTTGCAGTTCTTCTAACATTTGTACTTGCTCTTTGAAATCTCCAACTTACTAATAATTTTTTTGGAATGAGATGCTATATTCTGATAAAGTAGTCACAAAAACCACGAATTCAGAAGTAGTCATCCCACTGCTACTGACTGGAACCTGCAATGGCTTTTGCCAACGGCAAGCAGTAGCTGAAGAATCTGTTTTGATGACAGTCCTATTTCCCTGGCCTCTTCCTACACTGAAAGCAGCATTTGTTTCTGGGGGGTTATTTTCTGAGGTGATTAACAACTACATTAACAAATTTGAACTCAGTTATGCATAAGGAGCCAGTGTTTACTCTGTTATCACCTATTTCAACTACTTCCTGAGGAAGTTTTCCGTCCTATAAGTGTTTTATATTCATCACTCTTAGATATGTGATATGATCACACTGAAACACTTAGTTTCCAGTGATCCAGATGGCTCTGAATCAGCAATTTTTCTGCATTATTTACTTAGAGCTTTTATGAACTTTTTCAGTAAGCTTTATTTCCTGATAAAGTGATAGAATATTAAATACTTTGGTGCCAAGAACTGATCCCAGTAGGATTCAATTAAAAATACATCTGACTGATTTATTAATGATACAGACCTGTCACCTTAATGTTAACTCCTTTAACATAAACTGTGCGCACTACTGTGTCAGTTTCTCAGTGTCATACAGAACAAGTCAGCTCACAAATGTTTGCTACATCAACATTGTTCCTATCATCTACCAAACTTATGCTCTAATTGCATGAGAAATAAAGTCAGTCCAAAAAGGCTTTTTTTTAACATTTGAGTAATTTAAGCAATAGTTTCCTCATTTATTTCTTGGTCATGTATCAAGGCATCAGTCACACTTTTTTCTGGGATTAATACAAGGTTGACAGTAAGTTCCTGAAATTTTTGCCTATTTATTTATTTTTAAGAGTATTGGCACCATCTTAGCTTTCTTTGAAGCTTTTTTTCTGAGCTTCCCCTGATTTCTCAAAGCTTATCAAAAATCCACATTAACAGTACAGAGGTCTCCTTTGCCAGCCATTAAAGTTTTTGGATGCAAGTAATCAGGAGCTGCTGATTTATATATTAAAAAAAAAAAAGCCTTACTTTAGTTCTTATGTTTGAGGCTTTCCTTAGTTATTGTTAGAGTTTTCTGATATGAGTGTATTTCTCCTCAAATGTAGAACAGAAATATTTATCTAAACTTTATGCTTTCTGTGAAATACATACAAGATGACTCCACTTTTCCTCACATGGATAAACATCTGTGACTGATATAGGTTTTTGGTTACCTTGTAAATTTTCTGCAGTTCCTAGCTTCTCATTCATGTTTTGTACTGTGCCTGTTTTCCTTTGGTTATGTATTGTTTTCAGTGTAGGTTTTTCTCCCCAACTAGTGTTATTTCAGTTATGAGATTGTGACTTTGGACATGTAATGTACTGTTGGCATATGCTTTTTAGATGAAGCTTTCAGGATTATTTTTTTTTCTTATGTCACATAAGGATTAAGAAGCAAGGCATCCTGTTTCTAATATGATTTAATAGTCTATAGCAGAAACTATTTAATATCTAACTTCATGATTTCTCACTCAGAACATTGATCCAAGTGCATTCATGACCCTTTCTGACTTTATTTTCCTTTTCATATATTCCTACTATTTTCTTCCTTCCTTTGACCAGTTGGTCCTTCAGAAATAGTCTGTAAGTATTGATGATATTTTGTAATCCATGTATTTTCAACTAGGTTACAGTAAAACCAATTAAATTGAGGTTATACTTCCAAATTAAATATACGTATAGGCACTTAGGTTCTTCTCATCATGATTTTTTTTGTCCTTTGCCTAGTTTTAGCCTGAACATCTTTGTTTTGTGCTAAAGGAATGGTCATCTGATTCTTTAGCTATTGAATACCATTTTATTTAATCTTGCTAATTTTTCCCATGGAAGAATTTTTTTCTCTCCTGTGAATGAAGCAAATTATACCTCCATAAAGATGGCCCAGTATTCCACAAATCTAAATCCATTTAGCCTAGCCATTAATTAGCTTTTTGTTTTCTTTTGGTCATGTGATAAAAGGTCTTTGAGGAGATCTTCTAGATGTTTTTGTAGTGCTAGAGCAGTCATAATTCAGGAATGAATCGAGATGTAAGTCTGCCTGTGTGACTGAAGGACTAACTGAATGAGAATGTGCTTGTTGTCTCTCAGCATTTGCTAAAATATTGTATTAATTGTTCTTGAAATGATTGCTTCTGGTGGATTTCCCATTGCATGTCAGCATTTTTAATTGTTACCTTCTGGTAAATGCTGAATTCTGATCGCACCTTTGGGTAGTGTTAATGACAGGCACATTCCACAGGCTTTGCAAATCAAGATTTCTCTTGAAATCATTGATAGATGGTGGAGTAGCTAAACCAGTAAGCAGGCTGACAAGATATGTCCAATTACATAGATAAATCCAATGAAAGTTCTTTTCAAGCATTTTAAGTAAGGCTTCAGGATCTGCTTGGTCTTAATCCTAGGTATCTTCAGGTCTTCCTGTGTCAGTTTGAAGTTATTCAGTTATATCATGTCTCAGAAGTCTCCTACAAGTTCTTGGTTCAGGAAGGGTAGTACCTACTAACATCCCTTTGTAGTCTTTATATTTTGGGTATCTATGTTTATGTCCACAGCTGCCTCAGCTATTGGAACTTTTTTAGAATTCACAGCTGAACTGAAAGTATCCCATTTTAAATGTGGACTTGGGTAGCTGGGTAGCTCTCTGGTAACTAACATTCTTTGCAGCTAGATGTGTAGCATGTGTTGTGCATAAGCACAAGCCCACAGCTGGAGTTCTAATGTAGCGTCTAGCCTGTCCATTCCTAAATTTTCATAATACTTGCGTAAAGTTCATCATATAAAAATAGGGAAACCCCTCAACATGTTAGGTTTTCTTTAGTTTCTTAGGTAACTGAGAAAGCCATGAACTAGACCTGTGATTCAGAAAAAAAGAGCAACTGGGGTTTGAAGAAGTCCTTTACACTTGACAAAAATTACCACGAATATTGCTAATTGAGTGTCTTTCAAGTGGGCAGAATCAGCTTTATAATTATCCTCACAAGCTCTTTTTCTTTACAAAAACATACTTTCTCCTAACAGATGATACACGTGGCTTCTTGTTGTTGATGTGCTTAGACTCTGACTTCCCAGGAACTTCTCCTTAGTCTTTGCTGCCTTCTTCTCTTGATAAAGATTATAGTGACAGAACAAAAATTACAGTGACAAAATATTTAACTGCTGATATGCTGCAGCATTTCCAGTGATGCTGAACCTGTGGTATATCACTGTAACACGTCTTTGAACATAAAATTGTACATCTGGACTGCTTTCAGGAGGATATCATTTGAATTTCTTTCGCAACAACCATAGTTTGGTCTTTAGATCATTTAAAATTGCTGAATTATGTCTTCCAAGCTTGTTTGAAAAGGTGTCTGCCTTTCTATTCCTTGCTTTACCAATGTGACACTTTTCACCTTGCTGATAACAAAACTGAACAAAAATTTTTGCAGGGGAAAAATTGCTCAACTCACATGCTTTAAATCACAACAGGATCAAAGTGATTTACTGAATAGCAACCTGTAATTTGTCAGCAATCAGTGAACTACATATTGTAGATCAGTATCAACAATACAGCAGATAAACTACAATACTAGAAACTTAGAGTGTTAAAAATCACGTACAAATTTCTTAAACAGCCTTTTATAACTAATCCCTAAAAATTCTGCTCCCACAAATGCTTCCGTGTGGTTCTGTGTGCAAATCTCCTGTCTTGCAGGAAGCGTGGGTTACAAGAGCACACCCCTCTTTGGGGAGTGCAAGTTCCCCTATTTCTAAATATCCCCTGTTGGAGATGTGGGTGCTGCAGCTTTACACGTATCTGTGCAGTTCCCTGCAATCGGCTGATCCACATGCTGTTGAAAGGGCACCCCGTGAGTTCCCGTGTGTGCACCTGAGAGGTGGTTCCCTCCTGCTGCACCCCAGTGCTGGCACCCCACTCCCAGTACAGGCTACTCGCAGTGTCTGATGGGGAAGATGCTCTGTGAGGCCTAGATAGAAGTGGTAATGCCTGGTTTAACCACTGCTCTGTTACTGCTTTCCCACTCCAAAGTCTCTCCTCACAATCACAAATTCTCATGTTACTTTTATAATACTTTTCAAGCTAACTCATTTTCTCAAAAGGCTCTCGGTAATCCCCTGGTTACC
Source organism: Apteryx rowi (assembly GCF_003343035.1). NCBI lineage: Eukaryota > Metazoa > Chordata > Aves > Apterygiformes > Apterygidae > Apteryx > Apteryx rowi. Next base: position 611,654 of record NW_020450786.1, read on the forward strand.
GTTTAATCTGGCTGATCATTGTTTTAAACTTTGTCATTGTTAATTTCTTCTTAGCATTACTGTTTTTTGGGCAAACATCCTCTCACAACAGGCAGATGTGGTTATTCTGTTCACACATGCTATTTACACTCACATTCCTACCATATCATCTGTTGTTATCCAGGCCACATTACCAAGAGGAGGCCATGCAATTCTTGTACAAAAAATCCCTAGCATCAGTCAAGTAAGAGCAGAAATAGTGGACGTTCAAGCAAAACTGGTATTGTGGCATCCAGTTTTCATTTCGGGAATCACTTTGGAAGACTTCCTGTGTGGAAGGATTAATCATATAAAAAGTTTATTCCAAACTACATAGATTTCTCTAACCCAGATTTTGCCACTTCAGGCAATACCACATAGCACTGTCTTTTATTTTGGAAAAATACAATTCAAGAAGAGTCTGTGATAGTTTGAAGCACACGTTAAAAAGCTGCATCTATTCAAATAAAATTCAACTGACTATTTGAATATACCAAACCTTTTTAACAGGTGGATTGGAAACGGCTTCCAGGATACTTGTTGGTTTGCTCAGGCATGTTGCAAATACTTCACTGGCTTCTCTACAGATTCTTTGTACACGGAGCATTTAGGAACTAGCAGCATATAATAGTGCATACGAACTCTTATAATACATTACATGCTAATAAAAACTTCAGGAGTTGTCTTTCCTCCTTATGTCTGCCTCATGTAAAGACTTTGTGGAAAGCTACTAACAGCAGGGTGTTTGCATGGTTTTGTAGGTCTGTCCTTGAAGAAGAAGTAGTTTATAATTTTACAGTAATTTATGCTTGCTAGTATATATAGTCCACATATATTTTTGCCCATGACCCTCTGTCTACCATTTTAGAGCCCTGTTATGAAGTCACTGATCACATTCTCTTCTCTCAAAGACCATTTTAATCTAATCTAATTCTTTGGTGAGACAGAGTAGGAGGGAACTGTTTCATGGTGCTTGTGCTCCCTCTATCATGGAGCAGGGATAATTTAAGGAATGATTCTGACCTCACACTGCCTTATGACTAAAAGACTATCCTCTTGATACAGAATGCATCACTGCATCATGTGTTTGTTTGTTTAAGTTTTTCTTCATCCCCCCAAGATTAGTTTGCTCCTCATGATAGTCTTGAACCAGCTGGTTTTTAGATGCTGAATACTTCTGAGCACTGGAACAAGTTGGCAAATGCTGGCCATAGGTGACAAGAAGGAGATTTAAAGCAAGATGTTGTCACCATCTTGGTAGTATGGGACCATTAGAGCAGGATATTGGTTGCATTCCACAATTTTCTTTAGATTACATATAGGTGTCAGATTGAATTCTGTGGGACTTGAGAAGAGATGCCTTTCCCAACCCTGGAATCTGTTTGGGGAGAGAGACTGAAGCCAATTCAGTAGTGCTTCTGTTGTGACCTGCCCGTGTGAACTAGCAAAGTTAAATTACTCAAAAACTGACAGAAACAGGCATAACAATATAAACTTAGGACCTGGAACTAAAGGAGATGCTTTGGGGTTAAAGATGTGCTTTGGAAACAGGAATTAACAACTACTGAAGAAATCATTACAGTGTGATTGTTCAGAACAGCTGGTCAGATCTACAATGTAACATGAAAGTGACCCAAGAGGCATCAAATATTAAGAAGTTTTGATTTCAAAGGACTTGCTAACGTCTCTAAAAAGTTAATGCGGCAAAGCGGCAGCTGCAGCCTGCTACTTAGAAATTAAGAGGTTGTGGTTGGGGGGCAGGAACAACAACTGTAGAGTTTGTAATGTGGTTTCACAGAAGATTCAGCAGTTCTGTTTAAGAGAAGTACCTATGAGAGACTACAGCAAGTCTCCTAAACTGTGACCTAAATACACAGTGGAATTTCCTATTTCACGTGTAATAAAAAAATAGTTTGTGGATTTCCTTTCACAGCAGTCTGCAGTTGATCAATTATGATGAGGTGTGAGAATATGGATTGGTCAGTCTCCCAGGAAATGTACTATAATATAAAGAAGTCTTTCCCCATGCATTGTTGTGTGAACAACTATACTTAGGCACGCACAATTGCCCTTCTTTTCCAAACATCCCTATCTTTATGCACAGTGAAAACACTAGCAACAGGTGTCCCATGCACAGATCAAGAGGAGCAGTATTGTCTACTTGTTTAAACTGAGGAAAAGATAGTGCTAGGGCTTAGGAAGATTGTGGTTAAGTATTCCATTTTTAAGGCAAATAAAGCTAATTCTTGTGGCATGCATAGAAGGTGGGTTTAAACATGGTAGCCATGCCCCCTGAAAAAAACCTTGTGATTTCTTTCATAATTATGATCTCAGATTTTTCTTTTAAGTACAAAATACTTATATTACAAAATATCTTGAAACAGTCTAATTACTGAAAGACAGTTCTGAGACCACCCAGCATGTACTTCATTCTGTCGATGGCCTGCTTTCTGAAAACTTGCAGAAGGTATATTTCTTGTTTGAGAGTCCCTTTTGCGTTCAGAGGAAGAACCGTTTCTAATATACTCTTGTGAACTATTCCTGGTGTGAGGTAAAGCCAGTTGCTTTGTTCTTGCAGGCACAAATGCATGTGCAAATACCTAGGAATGCAAGACTTGATTCTCCTATTTCTTGGAAACAAAAGCACAGCTTCGATATGGAAAAATGAGCTCCTAACTCATAAAATCTTCTGCGTATATAACAGAAAATTTATTTTTCAGTGAAAGATCCAATATTATTTGTGTATTAGTATACACTGTTAAATCACTTGTGGTGTTTCAGTAAAGTATAGCAATAAAGAGCTGTGTCCAAACATCTAATTATCATCATAATTGGCACATAGTGTAATCATCAAGGAAAGAAAGAAAAAAAACCTCACAAATATTTTGGGGGTTGATAATGATATACAGAGTATTTAAAATTTGCCAATTGGCCATTTTGATTAGCCAAGACATTTGGGGTTTGGGAGGGGGGAGAGCAGGGGAAAAGGCTATGCTTTTTTTAACTAGACAGCGGACCATCTCTACCTGGTGGTAGTAGGAGACCGATCTGAACTGATGTCCTTGTCCAATTTTAAGTGCTAGTTCAAGAGCCTTAGTTTTGAGTCATACAAGGACCTGACTTAGTCTGTGAGGCAGGTAGCTCTAATACAAAACACAAAAATTCAAGAGCCATCATGAACTTATTTTTCAAAGACAGCTTTCCTGATTGAACGGCTTGGAGTAAATGGCTTCATTTTTGGAGTGACTCTCCTTTCCCTGTTTCTGGCTCATCTCATTGCCTCCTCCAGCAACCCCCTCATCTCCCCACACACATTGCTCTTTCATACTACCCTTATTATGGTTTTGTCAGTTAGTGCTAATTTTTATGGCTAGGACACTTTTTCAGATGCTGCTTGCAATTCAACACACAACTTCTTCAAAGAACTATGCAAACATGAAAGTATTCAAAGCTGAAAAATACTTTCAAAAAATTTAAAGAAATTGATTCCATGTCAAAGTCAGCCTTTGACAGGAATGATATCCTTTTCTCCACTTTAAATTAGAAAACATCTAATAGCAATCATTTCATTTCTGAAAACTATACAAGTATTAACGACTTTAAGGGAAGTTTGGAAAAGTTCTGTTACTTTATATGCAAAGAGAGATTCAGCTGACATTGATCCACTGGAATAGCAATACAATGATACATTCCTTCAAAAGCTTTCTGTATAGACGTGTGTTACCTGCAAATCATTTAAATGGAACTGCTGGATAACAGAGAGACAAGAATGTGGCCAAAAAAAGTGTATGATATCTCTCTAAACATATTGTATTACATAATATGTACTATTAACTACTATTTTAAAAATTCAGCATCCACAGTGTATCTATTCCCATATTTATATTCAGCTTTTTAAATATCTCTGTTCAGGTACAACTTTCCATACTTGTCTCTGAGGCCAGTTGCATATTTGAGTCAAAACCTTTTCACCATTTTTGAAGTAAATGGTTAAGAAAAATACATGGCTTGAAAGCAAAAATGTTGTTCTTCTCATCCTTCTTGGGGGGAAGTAGCTTAAAAAGAGCTGGATATTTACATTTCCAATTTTCAGCCTACTTCGCTCTTTGTAGCCTGGCATACGTGCAGCAGAATATTTATTAAGTTATGAATTACCCTATTATCGCAAGTGCCCTGTAAAGGCAAATGCAATCACCTTCCTGCCTTGCTGAACGCTCAGGCTATTGAACTTCAGGTTGAGTAGGTAGCATAATATCTCAGCCATGTGCTCCGGGAAGTCCAGGGTCTGATGGTGCCTCTACTATCACATTGTCCCATGACATCCTTAGCTGATGGAATACTGGGATAGGCACCAGCAGACTTTTTTGTTCCATTTTCTTTCTTGGGCTGGTTTTAAGTCTTTGTTTGACAGGCAGACAAATATTTGGCAACTGGGTCTACTGAAGCATAGAAAGAGGCTATTTTAACACTGCATGGGCTATTTGTAGTGGATAAATAGCTAAACTAAAGTATAAATAAAAAGTTCAAAGACAAGTTAATTTTAAAAATAACCATCACTACTTTACCCCCATTTTCACCTCAATTGCAGTGATGAATTTATAAACCCAAATGCTAATACTACAAAAATTGATACATAAGTCAAATATTAATCATCAGAGTAGTCCCACTGAATTTACAAATATTTGTGGAATTCTGATCATTTTTTATTTTATTTTTTCTACTGCATAGAATGAATTTAGATGCCTGTGTTTAGATTATAATCATAAAAGATATGAAGGTAGTACACAGTTTAAAAGTAACCTTGGATTACATGATTGCTGAAATTATTTACATTTGAGTTCTATGGTAAATTATATGAAATAGTCTACTTCATAAAGGTCCAGTAATTCATTAGTAATTTGTATCTTCCCATAGAATACAGAAGGAACCCATATATCATCTTCATGTCTTCCCATCTTACCCTTGCATTAAGGATGTCTCCAACTCCAAATTATAGAGTATTTTTTATCATCAGAAGATAGTGTTGTTACCTCTGTCTTTCTGGGTTGAGATAAGGCATCACACTAGAAAAGAGCAAAACAGCGAATATGAAGTAAGTGGATACAGAAGAAGCCTCCAAGGAAAGAGAGGCAAACAACAGAACAAGCTAAGGACAGGGTTATAGAGACTTCTTGTTGATGAGAAGCCAGAAGCTATGTAAAAGTGAAACAGATAACCCTCCCCCCCTTAATTAGCAAATGTGTTTAATTATGATTCTCCCCTCCTCAAAAAAAGAATTCTGAGTAGCATCAAAATTGTAGCTTATGCTTACTTCTTTTTCTTTTTTTTTTAACTGATTATGAATATTATTGGGAACTGAAAGTTCAGTTTTCAATTCTTAATCCACTAACATTTGTTTTTGGGAACCAAAGACACTAAACCTTCAGTAATAGCTATAGGGCAGTAAATCAGAAGTAATACAGAGTGATAAAATTACACTTCCAAATCCTTGCTTTTTCTTTTCCTTCTTTCTCATTCTTCCTAGAAACTTATGTTTTGTTACTACAATTGTACAGTTCCCCTGCTTATAGCCATCTTTTATCTTCCTTCTAACCACTTGACTGCTAAGGTAATTTTTGAATTCCACAGCTTTACAGAATGCTAGAGCACACATGGAAGGTGTTTGTTAGAATGAAGAAAATAAGTAATTTAATTTTGATATAAAACCATTTCAGCACTAACTAGGAAGGCTCTTAGTTGGGCCTTCAGTTCATTTAGTGTTAGATAAAATCTCTTTCTTAACAACATCCTGTAAAGTTTCCCACATGCCCATCTGAGGGGAAGAAGGGGACACATGTTGGTGGACTGTGGCAAACTGTGGCACTTAGTTGATTACAAAAGCAAGTTTATTGGTAAGACATGAAGAGATCTGACATTCAGTCAGAACAAATGAGACTTTGTTCCTTCCTAAGAGCACGCTCAAGGTACACAGTCACTCTCATTTGAGGAAGTCCAGCCAGTTCTTCCCTGCCTTGGTATCAGAGGGCTTGCACACCGAGTAGAGCGTATCTGACTGGCAGAAGGCTAGAGGGCACTGTTTACAGACACATTAAAATATCACTCTGCTAGATTTACAGTAATACTACATCATCTGAATCTATGCAAGATTGAGTCCCATACTTCAGAATTTGCTAGACCCTACAGAGCTGATCAGGACAAGAATGCTAGTCCAGCCAAACTCATTATGCATCTTTTCTAAAAGATCATTTAGCCTCTCCACTCTTTCCCCCCAAACCATTTTCATGAGGCCTGGACAACTGCCTCCATTTGATGTGGAAACCCTGTCAAGCCAAGAACTTAGTCCATAGAAAAAGTGAGGTCCCATTCTATATTTTGCATCATGGCAAGGTCACACAGGTATTGGCACCTATGCTCTGTGCCTTCATTCCATCACCATGCATTTTTAGTTCATTCAGAAGTCACAGATGGATAAAAAACAACGCCCCTCCCTTCCTACTTCCCTCCCCCCAGAACTGGAAATGGTTGGCTGGATGATTGGGGCAGCACTGGCTTCACAAGTATTTCAGGCTCAGAAAGCACTGGAAGATGTTAATAAACTATAACTACCTGGTTGTAGCACTTTCTCCAGGTCTTCAATAGATCTTCTGTTTAGGCCAATCACCTGCTGGTGATCAGTTCCAGGAATGAAGAGAATAAATTAGGGATGTGTAACCCTTAAAGTTTTTCCTGAATTACAACCTTGTCTTACTAACCATCTGGAACTGTGTTAAATATATATGGGGAAGAGGAGATAATGAACAAAAATAACTTCTAAACAGACTTAGGGAAAAATCTGGATGAACACAGAATTCTGAACTAGAGCAAGAAGCGCCCCCCCCCCCCCCAGGCCAAAGACAACAAAGCCATTGCAAAGAATCAAAGTGTGTTCTTTGCATTTATGCTCTTCCTGGAGAATAGTCCCATGCTAGAAACATTTTTGTAGGAGGACTCAGGAACTGTCTGAAATTCAAAAAACTATTGATTTACTTCAGAATCACAGAATCATTGAGGTTGAAAGACACCTCTGGAGATCATCTAGTTCACCCCGCCCTCCCACTCAAAGCAGGGTCAGCTAGAGTAGGTTGCTCAATACCATGTCCAACTAGGTTTTGAATATCTCCAGGGATGAAGACTTCCCAACCTTTCTGGGCAACTTGTTCCAGTGTTCAACCATCCTCACAGTATTTTTTTTTCTCATTTTTAAATATAATTTCCTGTATTCCCATTTGTGGTTACTGGCTCTTGTCTATTCACTGAAAAATACTAAGAGTCTGGCTTTGTCTTCTTTACCCCCTCTCATTCCCATTAATACCTATTTATACACATTGGTAAGACTCCCCCTCCCCCCAAGCCTTCTCTTCTCAAGGCTGAACAATCCCAGCTCTCTTAGCCTCTCCTCATATGATGGATGCTCCAATCTTTTGATCATCTTAATGGCCCTTTGCTGCACTTGTTCCAGCATGTCCATGTCTTACTTGTTCTGGTAGAGTCCAAAACTGAACACAATACTCCAGATGTGGTCTCACCAGTGCTGAGTAGAGGGGAATAATCACTTCTGGCAATGCTCTGGATGAGCTGGCAACACTCTTCCTGATGCAGCCCAGGAGGCTGTTGGCCTTCTTTGCTGCAAGGGCACATTCCTGGTTCATGTTTAACTTTGTGTTCACCAGAACCCCCAGAGCCTTTTCTGCAAAGCTGCTTTCCAGCCAGACAGCTCCTAGCCTGTACTGGTGCATAGGGTTATTCCTCCATTTCCCTTTGTTGAACTTCTGGATATTCCTGTCAGCTGACTTCTCCAGCCTGTTGAGGCCCCTCTGGACAAACATCTGGTGTATCAACCACTTCTCCCAGTTTTGTATCATCTGAAAAATTGCTAAGGGTGCATTCAGTTCCATCAGCGAGGTCATCCATGAAGATGTTAAAAAGTATTAGCTCCAGTATCAATCCCCCGGGACTACACCACTAGTGACTGGCCTCCAGCTGGACTTCATGCCACTGATCACAGCCCTTTTACCCAGCAGTTCAGCCAGTTTTCAGTCCATCTTACTGTCCATTTATCTAGCTTGTAGTTCATCACTTCATCTAGGAGGATGGTATGGGAGACAGCATTGAAAGCCTTACTAAGGCTGAGATAGCAACCACTGCTCTCCCCTAATCCAGAAAGCCAGTCATCTCATTGTAGAAGGCTATCAGGTTGCTCAAGCATGATTTCCTCTTCATAAATCCATGCTGACTACTCCCAATCACCTTCTTAATAAGTTTGGAAACAGCTCCCAGATTATTGGCTCCATCACCGTCTCAGGGATTGAGGTAAGGCTGACCAGCCTATAGTTTCCCAAATCCTTCTCCTTGCCCTTCTTGAAGATAAGGGTGACATTTGCTTTTGTCCAGTCTTCAGGAACTTCCCCCGCTATATTCCAAAGATAATCAAGAGTGGCCTTGCAAAGGCGTGAGCCAGCTTCCTCAGTGCTTATGGGTGCATCTCATCAGGTCCCATGGACTTATGTATGTCCAGTTTGAGTAAATGTTCCCTTGCCTCATCCTCCTCTATCAAGTAGGTATCTTCCTTGCTCCAAACTTTCCCACTGGTCTCGGGGGATTCCTGAAGGCCAGTCTTGCCAGTAAAGATTGAGGCAAAGAAGGCATCGAGTTCCTCAGCCTTCTCCATGTCCTTTGTCACCAGGTCCCCTGACCCATTCAGCAGTGGGCCCACATTTTTCCTAGTGTTCCCTTTTGCTGCCAATACAGCTGCAGAAGCCCCTCCTGCTGTCCTTCACATCCATTGCCAGGATGCAGTCTCTTCAAGATGGGCATCTTCAAAGTAGGTTCCTGAACAGGCTGAAGTCTGCTCTCCTGAAGTACAGGGATACAATTCTGCTATTTACCTTCTTCCCTCCTCTCAGGATCCTGGGTACCACAATCTCATTGTCACCGCAGCCAAGGCTGCTCCTGACCTTCACATCCCCAACCAGTCCTTCCTTGCTTGCAAGTATGAGGTTCAACAGAACATCTCCCCTTGTCAGCTTCTCAATCACTTGTGTCAGGAAGTTCTCATCAATGTATTCCAGAAACCATCTAGATTGCTTGTGCCCTGCTGTGCTACCCTTCCAGCAGCTTTTAGTGTGGTTAAAGTTAGGACCATTAGGACTAGGATCTGGAAATGTGAAACTTCTTCCAGTTGACTGGGGACTAAGTAAAAAAAAGTGAATAGTAACACATTGCCAGTACTAGGCAGTATTCACCTTGTTTTTATAAACAAAAAGAGTAAAATAGACACTGTCTTAGTAATCCTATTATGAAACCTCACTTAAAACATCTTTGTTACCAAAGGGCTGAGCAAATATATATATATATATTTTTTAAGACCCTGTTAATTAGAGTCTAGGGAGAATCAAAAACTATCAACTCATTAAATTGACATCTGTACCAGGTACATTAGTAGAAACTATGTTAAAAGAATTAACAGTCACATACACAGATGTGATTTGCTTAGGAGTCAGCATTACTTTTGTTGAAAGGAGTTGTGCTTCACAATTGTGTTGAATTGTATTGGAGTTCTTTAGGAGAGTCAACAGCACGCAGATAAGGAGCTGGTTGATATATTCCCCTTAGATTTCAAAGGGCTTTTGAAAAAAATCTTTTGCTGAGAACTTTTAAAGGAATGGAGCAGCCATGTCTAAGAGGGAAAATCCTGGACTGGATAACCTAGCAGACAGGAACAGAGGTAAAATGTCAGTTCTTTCACCTAGGCGAACTCCACTACTGGTGTTTCACAAGGTTCTGTGCTGTTCAACACATTGAAAAATGAAGTGCAAGAGGGTAAGCCATAAGAGGAGCAAGTTTGCTGATGATAAAGTTATTCAGGACAGTAAAGGCAAGGGCTAACTACAAATTGGCAAAACAAATTCAAGACAGATTGATATAAAGTGATGCAAACAGGCAAAACAATCCTTATTGCATATAAAAGGGTGGATTCTGACCTATCAGGCCTGAGATCTTTGTTTATTGGTATGAAACCAGTGCTCAGTAGCATTCAAAAAGATCAAATCAAATGTTAGAAATTATTTAAAAAAAAAGAGAGAACACTGTTGTGACAGTAGATCATGATGTGCCTACATATCAATTCTACTGTGCATCCAGCAAAATTGACAGAGACACCTGCAGAGTTGATTACACCGCAAGGGTGGGTCTTGGTCACCCAATATTCTTCTGGTCAAGTGTAACATAAAATTTGAAGGAAGCTTGATTTTTCAGAGACTCAAGTAGTACTTACTGATGCTAAAGCATTCCCTGAATATTTGAAGTTGAACAGCTATGCTATACAAAGTCAGATCAGAGGTAGATAGCCATTAAATTCACCTAGGCTTCCTAAACTCAGCCAGTTAGCTGCTATGAGAAAAGGTAACACTTCATTCTGAAGTAAAGAACAACTAAGTAGATCTGAGAATATCTGCTAGAGCTTCTTGAAAGATAACTTCCATGGGGAGTAAGTTTCAGCTCAAAACCTATCACTTGACCTCCACTGTTGGGAGAAATGTGGAGCTTATTGAGATTTCAGTGTGACTGTTTTCCTCTCTGGGGTGGGGGAAGACACAAAGGAGCTAAACTCTTCCGCATTTGTGTCTTATTTTCTCCATAAACTTTATCTACCATAGCCCTTCTGTCTGGCTGTATACTATTCAAACATTTTACTTCTTCATATTGAGACAGTGTTACCAATTACTGTGTTAAAAGTGGTATTTCATGGCTGAAGTTTCTAACCTGAGCATTAGCTTTGTACTGCTCAGGAAGAACTTTTGTCAGTCTGTGCTTTGGTAGCACAGTAAGTATAATTTGGTTTGCTTGATTAGACAACTGTATCCCAAGCATATTATATAAGCAGCAGTTAGTCTAACTCCAGACCTATCTTAGTTTAACATATCCCTAATGCATTTGTTATGTTACAAGGGAAAAATTAAAGTATGCAATTTCTCTCACAATTTTATGATAGTGTTAGGAATCTGAGTTTTCAGTTATATATTTGTTATATATTCGAGCTTTATGAGTTATATACTTGACTGGCAACATATTTCAAAGTCAAGTCTAGTAGACTGAATTGCAGTTATGCTGTTAGAAGTAGGTGGGTGACATTTTAGGGGGACAGGGGAAAAAGATTGGGAAAGTTTGTCACTACTATTTCTGATATAAAATTCTGTCCATTGAATGGATAGACTACAGTAAGAGAAGAGGATTTCCAGAGAGAAGATCCAATTAATCTTTTAACTAAAATTCAAGCAACGCAAGTTTATGAAGCAATAGGTATAAACATGTCTTTCACATAACTTTGTAGGATACAAGGAATCCATTTTGATACATGATAGAATAGTTTCTATTGATTTACAAGGAACAGTAGAAACGCATGCCCAGGTAAGCCCCCAAAATACCAAGTTTCTAGCAGCTTAAGCAATAAGCTGTCTAGAATGACAAAATACAATACAACTCATAAGAATGGAGAAACATCACTACCTAAGACTTGCTGTTTAAGGTAAGGCACACCAGTGGCTTTATCTGACATTTTATTTTAAATGCCCTTTGTTTAATCATTTTAAAAGGCAACTGGCTTATCATAACAACTTTATAAGATAGTCCTGGTTTATTGAAAGATTTATACAATGTGAAAAAACTTACTCTCTTGTTCTCTAGCATAATTATTTTGGAGGGGAAAGCACAAATCTATTCCAACATTTACGTCATGTTTTTTTGATTCCAGCAGGCAAGAAATAGTTAAGCTTTATAAAGCAATAACTCCGAACAGCCAAAATACCATAAAGACCTACAGAATCATCTCAAATTCACACACTCATTTCCAGGATTTCACAGGACTAGAACAGATGCATGCCAGAAATCAAAAAACTGGCTCAATTCTTTCGGGATTTTTTTCCCCAGAATGAGTGTATGGGGTGGGGAGCAGAGATGAAAAACAATTTAACTAAAACATCACTCTCTCCCATCTTAAAAGGGAGCAGAGTCTGAGAAGAGTGGCAATATGAACTACAGCAGCCAGGTCTTTGTAGTTCTAGATAAGGGTTGAAATCTAGACAGATCTGTAATTATCATTTCTGACAGATCAAGGATCAGAGCTTTGTCTTCAGCATTGCCTAGAGCATTTGCTGTCTCAAACACTTTACAACCAGAAGAGAAAAGACAGAGTAGCTAAAACATTAGTAGGTGCAATGACATGGGCAGAGAATAGTTATATATAGTTATAGAGATAGTGTATGCTTTAAGCACTGGCAGAATATCATTATTACTTCTTTAAGCAATCTTCCTTTTGACTACTTTGAGTATCTTATGTCGTACTGACCCTGCATTAAGAAGGGCAAGAAATCTCTTCGCCCTTCCCAGCCCCCAAGAGTGGAGGGTTTTGTATTTACATATCTCACTTCAAGTTCATGGGTTTTACAGATTTTTTTTTTAAAATTCCCTCTGTATCTCCAAAACCTAGAAACTTATTTCACACAAGATTCTCTTATGATACTTCAGACAATATACCAGTTTATAATATACCAACTAGCAAGTTGTGACAGAGACACCTAACAGCATAGAAGTTTTTTTATAAGCACAAGTTGTTAATTTGTCCATCTTCTTACCTTTAATAGCCTTAGATGAAAAGGTTCCTTATTTCAAAAGGGAGATTGGATAGTTTACATTTTCCAACATACTTACTGAAATTAAGTATATATATAAACAGGAGAGAAACACTGACTCTGTATTTGTTTTGGTGCATCCACTGTTTTGTAATGTGCACTTATTCCCTGGAAAATGAAGAGGAAAGGCTCAAATGCACAAATGCAGCAAGTCTAAAGTACTGCTTATATCTCATATTTTGGAAATACCAAAGTTCTTATGTACCAAGAACCTTTTGGAAGCAGCATTTTTTTGTACTTCACCACTTATTTGAAAACAGCTATTTTTCTGCATGTCACATTCCTCATTTTTTCCTGAGCGAGGCAGCAGACAACAGAACAACCAGAAAAAGAACCATATTTGCCGTCTTCATCCTTGCATCTATCCCCTCCCACAATAATAAAATAGTTTTGTTAGATCTCTTTATTTATAATCTTCTCATAACAAAGCAGTTTCTTTTTTTATATAAAAAGCAGGGGGTGCAACAAAGCTTTTAGATCACACAGCGGCTAAATTCATTATGTTCAGGTAGGCAGTAGGGCCAGGGGATAAGAAAAATCAATAAAAGAGATACTAAGAATCTTGAGTTTTTCCTAGAGGCTGCCCTTAAGGGACCTGAGGCTAGGAAGCAGCTGGGCTGCGCTTAGGCGCTCCTCAACATTAGCTTTCCAGCAGCAGCTAATAATGCTCTGAAGTCTTTGGCCCACAGGTGACTCGCAGAAGACTGCAGCAGCCAGAGAAGGGCGTAAGTTATAGGCCACCACAGCATAGAGGACATACTGCCGTTCACCAAGGTAGGGCTGCTCTCGCATGACAATTTGCCAGAGAGTGATAGCAAATGAGTAGATGTCTGCTTTGGCAGTGACCCTCTCCCCCTTGAGGAGCTCAGGGGCACGATGCGTGTATGTGCCCCCTTGCTGGCAAACCTGGGGACTCTGGGACAAGCCATCCTCCAGTTTTTGGGAGCACCCAAAGTCTCCAATCTTGCACACTCCCTGTTCAGTGATGAAGACATTTGCAGGCTTCAGGTCCAAGTGCACAATGCCCTGTGAGTGAAGAAAGGCTAAGCCAGTCATAATGTCACAAGAATAACACACAGTCTCTTCCATGCTCAGGGCCTTTTTTCCACATCCTCCTTCATCATTCTCACCCTGCCTCCATGCATCACTAGTGCCATAGATTACATGGTGCAGGGTGATGTTGCCCACATATTCCATGATGATGGTGCCCAGGCTGTTCTGGCTGGCAGGGGCACATGTGCTGGCAGCCACCACACGTACCACATTAGCATGCTGCAGACGGGCTACATTCAGCTCGGCCCAAAAGCTCTGTCGTGATGCCAGCCTGTTTTTGCTGCTCTTCTTCACCTGTTTCACAGCCACAGTTGCACCATGGTAGGTAGCTTTGTAGACAGAGCCGAAGCCCCCAGAGCCTAGGGGCTGCAGGAAGCAGAGCTGGTCCCAATCTATGGAGCACCAGGCCAGGCGTGGGGGCAGGCGGTGAGTCCTGCGTGAAGGGGTTCCCCCCAAGAAGTTTTTTCCATCTTTACCAGGGATCACTAAGGGGCTGCTGCAGGGTCGCAAATCCACAGATGGGGAAAGCACCAAAGGAAGAAAGCGATTGAGAGGGATAGGTGATGGCATAGTGAAATGTAGAAAAGAAGAGGCAATCACTAAGACAAAAGACTAGAAAGCCCCCCTGACAGAAAGAACTCTATAGCACCTTCCAAAGCCTGTTTTATTCCCTTTTCACATCTCCCAGATGAATTGCATCTGTCACAACTAGTTTAATCCCAATCAGGTTCAGCTGAAAACATTTTTCTCCAACCCTTAAGTAAATCTCTAGAACATCAAGGCAAATGGTTTCTAAACTGAAATATAGTAACTCACATGTATTTCACATAATTTGTCAGCTCTGGAGAAAAGAAAGATACTCTGTCCATTGAATGCCTCCAGCAAAGTGCCCCAGCAGTAAATGAACCACAGAGATTGGTGAATGCATTTCACACGGCACCAGGCAAGAATGATCATTGTCAGATGCATTGAACAACTCCAAGTTACTGTTGGGAAGCAGCTGAAATACTGAGTGCTAGCATTTGATTAGCCTGTGGCAGGAATAACTGTATTAAAGTGAGTTCATAGAGAACTGCCACTTAAACATGACTGGAACAAGGGGACTGGTTTAGCTGCTCAAGGCTGTCCATATACAGCAGCCAGGTTAATAGCAGGATAAAGACAAATGATTGTTCTGTTTCACCTGCTGGATATAGTAACTAGCATTATGCGTAGAGATTTTTGTCTCGTCTTCCCATCGCATCCCATGCAGTTAGTACAGATGGGTGTTTTATTTCTAGAATCTGTTTAGTAAAATTACTGCTAAAGTTATGGAGCTGTTCTGGTAGAAATCAAACAAACATAGCTTTGCCTTCCTGGTTTCAATATTTTTTCAGAGTGGCTTTTGCTCTCTTGACCCTGTCATATATTCATAATGCTTATGCTAACTGCCTCAGTGTAAGGTACCTGCTGTACTGCCCATGCACTGGAGCACTCTTTTGGCACTTATGCAGCTAAATAGTCTGAACATTTCAGGAAGTATTTTTCTGTACTTTAGACAATTAAATGTCTTGGAAAACCTGACCCTACCTCCCGCCTCCTCACAACCTTCACTCGGATGTCAGTTTTGCTGACATCTGACACTGATCTTGCATGGGACTTCAAAGACTGGTGGTGCCTGTTCCTCCAGAGTTTACCTTTGGGCAGCAGTAGCTCTGCAGACAGTTCCTGCAATGTTTTCCCGTTGTTTTCTATTCCTCTTGTTCTCCTTCACTGGATGAGTAGGATGCAGCGTGGATGCTTTGAGGGAGGTCTCAGCAGCGCTCAGAACATGCACAAGCAGAGTTGGAGATTGGGAAGGGTTCAGTTGTTTACCCAAACAGGAAAACCTAATGTCCCAAAGACATCTTCTGACCCTATTTGAACTCTAGATCAGCTCAGCCAGAGGGTTTCAAAGGCATCATTCCATAGCTACTCAGAGATGGCGATCTTATCTGGTACTGAGACTTGAGACTGTCAAGAGAGAAGTTTGTTATTGCAATTCACAGGGAAGCAAACTTATGAACTTGGACCAGAGATGAGTGAGAATGGGGAATCTGGGTTATCACCTGTTAATGTGGGACAAATTAGTTGGGGAGGATTTAGATAAAATAGGTGTTAATAATACATTATAGGAGTTGTTATATAGCAGAGTGCAAAGACCTAGGGTTGCAAGGGGGCTGTCAACAGCCCTTGCTGCCAGTGGGACTTCCTGACAACAGAAGGTGCCTCTTTCCTTGCCCCTATCAGAAGGGCATCTAATAGTAAATGAGGTCCACAGATACCTTTGGTGCTACCGCACCCTGGGATCTTTCTATTCTAGGATCAGCCATCACAAGTATACGGCACAACCAGGTAATATCCTGCTGCTGCCCGAGGCACTGCATTAACACCAGCTACTTAGGGACACTTTGAGGGGAAAAAAGACCAAAGGAGCCTTAGTGTAATTTTAAGTATGCAGTAAAGTAAGCAGCCATGGGGACAGTGGGTGTTTTATAGTCTTTTTCTGAGTAGCACTGTCATTTTACACTTTTATGCAAAAGTCTTCACTTAAAATTTCACAGAAAATGTATTTCAGGCAGGTGAGTTGTGATGGACAGACTGCAATAAACAGATGAGTCTATATTGGAGAGAGGAAGGTTCTCTTTGTTATTGTTATTTTCTGAGGGTGATTAGGGGCACTAATTCTGGCATAGGCTTCTGTGCCTACATATACTACATAAAAACAGCAGAGACAATCCCTGCTACAAACTCTCCAAGAACTTCAGCCTTCTCATGGAAGAAGTGTACTTGTTACAGCCTCTTTTCATTAGATTAAGGTAGCAGAGAGGCTTGGAAGGGAAAGCTGGTTGAGGGAGTGGGAAGAAGGATGTATAGAAAAAGGGTCTGAGAGTGGGGCTGTTAAGCAGACAGACAATTATAGGAGCATACACAGGGATTTTGAATGCTGCAGAACACAGTAACAAAATATGAGCTCATAAAACAGAGGGTCACTTTTAGGACTGTGCCCAGATTTCTTTGTCTGAAGTCTTATTTGGGAGGATAGGGTAGACCTTTCATATCATTTTTTCAAAATCCACATCTTCCCCATTCCTTCTGGTTGTCCCTTTTTTAGTAATTTTCTTGTTACCCTTTTCTGCTAAAAACCTTTCTGTTCTCATCTTGGGTTTCAGCCTATAGTGATGCTGACTCCTAAACCCAAGTCATGGAGAGAGCAAGGAATTCATGGCATGGGTGTTGCATTGTTCTTTGGGAATCTACTGAATTCAATTTTGAACATGAAGAGGGGCATATTTTGGGATCTAAAGAGACTTAATTCAACTTATTCTCTTTTCTCAAGCCAATTGCTGAGGGCTGGAGGAGGGGGACATGGAATTTCTTTCAATGTGAATGCAATTAAAGCACATTTAAAACCAACCAGACTTATATTCTTAATAAACGTGACTTTCCTGTAAGGCAGTCAATGACACGGCACAGTATGTCCCATGAGACGTGATCACTGGAGGACGTCCTTGTTGTACTTCACAGCCGCACTCAGCTCCACTGTTACTGTGGGCCTGGGGGGGGGGGGGGGGGGGGGCGGTGGCCCCTTTGCGGAGCAGAGCAGGGCTGCAAGCCCATGCTGCCAGGGGGAGCAGCCCCCTTCCCTCAGGGCCACCCACAGCACAGCACCAGGCATCTAAGGAGGCCTCCAGCCAGGCAGCTCCCATGTCACTACTACTGCAACAGCAATGCAAGGAAAAAGGAAGCTGTATGAACCAGAATACATTAGCAGCAAACTTAGGCATGTCTGAGTTCCCTGGCTGCTTAAAGTGTCATTGAGAACAAATGTGTATCAGAGGCTTTTAAAATGACAACAGGGGAATATACTGTGTCCCAAAAGCTGCAGTATATCACAGCCACAACAACCTGTGGCTGCAATGGGTATGTTCCAGGGTTGCGTGTCGTATTTCTACAAGTAAAACATATCTGTGTATCTGATGCTGCAACAGCTGCTCGACCTAATCTGTGCTTCAAGCTGAGAAGGAACACAGAATCAGTCCTGCTGAATACACCTGTTTATATTTCAATCATATATCAAGAACTCTTTGTTAGCTATTACTGCTAGTTACGTTTATTGTTCATTGCTGTGCATGACAGAAGAAGATGGCCCTGATACTGAGGGACTTACAGTCTAAGGAACTGATATGGATATAACAGGGCACAACAAAGGATACATACCAAACACCTCTGTCCCTTACTCTTCAAGTAGAATTTGATTTTGATCAAGGTACACTACTGTTGTGGTTCTTAAGTGGAAAATTTTTGCTTGAAATGTGAAATGGACAGAACTGGAATCTGGAACTGATTTTAGAGAGTTTAAGAGTGTATAATTGTATTCTTCTCCACAATCATTACTTTATTTCTTTGGGCATTTGTTTGGTGTACAATACACCAAACCCTTCAAGGCCCGGGTATTCACTGGCTTCTAGGAACTGCTTTACAGTATAAAGGTAGCATTGTGTCTCTACTAAATTACTTTATAATCTTGCTAAAGGACTCAAATTTATCTCCTGAGTACTTAAATTACAGTCCTACTTTGAAAAAAACCCATAGTTCCTCAGCCTGTATCTTAGTGTTTCCTGAGATTTTTTTCCCCCAGTTTTAAATCAAAGTTTTCTTTTTTTTCCATTTACTGTCAGTCCCTGTGATCTCAGTTTAGGATTTGATGATCAAGCTACATTCTTTCTTACTCGTATAGCATTTTACAGTCCAAATGCTGCTTCCAGTCACACCTCATTGACCTCAGATGATATTCTGAGTTGCATGAAAGCAGTTCTGATATAATCAATTGCACAGGTGAAAGTGATACCATTATTTGAAGCCAGTCCATACACACAGCTTGCTCTGAGGTTAGGCCACTGCTTAATCATTTTCTGACTAAAAGCACAGGCCAGAAAAGAATCCAGTTCATATGTAGAGTTTGGTTGTTTTGGTGGAACAAATGACACCTTGGAGTAGCAAATACAAACAAATTTTCATTAAAGAAGTCAGAATGCAAAGAACAACTACTTCTGCAAGAATTGTGACACTATTTTACAGCTGATCTTTAGAACAGAGCCATAATAATAAACACTTACAAAGATTAAACCCTAGTTTATAAATAACAAGATCAAGTTTCAAACACACATTGCCAAACAGTTGCCTGTTACTTTTTTCCTCCCCAGTAAGGTTACTCTGTGTGTTCAAGAGTAGGAAGCAAAGGTTCTCATTACCACAATGCACTGAGGTTTTAACTGAAGGCACTAGCAAGGCAGATGAGGTTTCACAGCCAACTTATTGTGGCCTCATGGACCAGGGATCACAATCTGGGACCTGCTGCTGTGCATTAATATCACACTTGCAAAAGAGCACTGTGAAACAAGGTAAGAGAATCTAAACTTAAGTATAAAGATGATATAATGTGAAATACAGGCTCTGATGCATAGCAATACTTTCTGGCCAGGCAAGGCAAGTTGCTATCCAGGCAGGTTTACTGCTGTCATATGGCTGGCCCCTTATGCAGTATTTTCAGTGAAATTGTCCAAGATTGTTTTTGCAGTCTTGCCCCTGTAGCAAAGCTGATTAATAGCCTTGCTGGGTCACAGGGAGATAAAGAGTAATGGTGGAATTTGAGACTTGTAGCTTAGGGACTAGAAAACAGCTTTAATGCTTAATAAGAAAAACGGACCACTGTAGCAAAGGGCCTAGGGGATAATGTTAGTGCTATTCTACCACTTGGTGATAGCTGCTTTCCCAGGTAGAACAGATTTAATGCTGATGTCTAGGGCTGAATTCCTATGTTGAAGGGGAGGATGCTGATCATATGATGTATAAGGCGGCCAGTCTATCCCAGCAGCTTACACAGTCCCATGAACACAGATAATACCCAGCTCCAGTTCCACTACTCTTTAAAACACACAACCGCAGCAAGCATGGGAGCTCCCTGCAAACACCACATCTATAGGGTGTTGCAAACAGGGGAGGAGGTAGGAGGACCAGCTAAATTCAGTGGCTTTGAAATAATAATCTGGGCACTCTGGTGGGCCACAGCAAATTATCAGAGGCTGCCATGAGTTAAAGGGTATTAAACCTGCCTGATTAAAATGTTTCATACAGTTTGACTACATGGTTATGTGGTTTGCATCAGTGAACAGGCAGAAGCTTGCTGTAAAAATACTGCTGAAGAAAAACATGCCTAAGCTGAATGAAGCACAGAAAACTATTGAGAAATCCTGTAGTACTTTACTGGCATAACAAGCCATGCACTGACAAAGTAAAAGAGGAAACACAGTTTTTAGGTGACGACAGACATCAGTGAGTTTGGGGTTTCAGTCTATGTTTACTTGTCATTAGTGTTTGTTTGATATTTGATATTCTTATGTTATAGCTTGCATGTTGCTTGATTATGGCATGCCCCCCTACCCATACAGATTCTATATTTTATTTTCACCTTCAATTTAAGTACTTGTGAGGAAGCTTAAGGATTCACCCATGACTCTGTGTGTCACAATTTAATACAAAAGCAATAAGCCTGAGATGAGCTTAATTTCAACTGCACAGTCTACAGAACTTTTCTACTGAAATTGTATCTAATACTACATAAGGATAGATGACAAACATCTTCCTTGCAGAAGTTTGTGCACCCCGCAGATAAATTGCTGTCTCTCATAGATTAATCAAGTATTTGGGAGAAACTCTTCCAACTTGCTTGGGAAACCAAATGTGTTAACTAGGAGATACCTTTATAAACCACGTGACCCATTTTTGGACTTGTGAAACACAAAAACTTTTGACTTAAACTATTTGATGTAAAACAAAACAAAACAAATTTCTCAACTTCTGCAGGTTTGATTGCTTAACTCTCCCCCATATATAAATACACACACATAAATATATAAAAACTTAAGCAATATACTGATTTTCTGAAACTGTCACTATTCTAGTAATCTTCATTATTTTACATGCGTCAAGCAGAGTTCAGACGGATTATATGAAAATGACACAACAAATCATTCTTCTCTATACATTGCAGTTTAGTGCAACAGTTAAAATTAGTGGCATGCACAAATTATGAAGGATCCATGCAAATGATTTCTAAACCAACCACAGTATGCATTGTTATAGTCCTGTTTTCAGAGTGCTCAGCTGTTAGCTGGTATCTTTTTCAGTCCACTCTTAGGCAAACTAGCTTTGTAGCTGGTGATCCTATGGCACAGATATCCCTGAAGGAGACAAGGTAGTTAAGTGAGCATGACATTGAAGAGTACACAGCTGTTAATTACATTTTTAAAATACATGTCCCTCTGAAAACATTCTTTCCTTGAAGACATACAGCCTTTACAACAAATAAGTATAAATTTGTAAAATAAAATACTGGGCAAGGTGTTACACACTGTACTGATTAGTGGTAGAGAAAGTTTGTATTGAATTACCTGGGACATAACACACGAGCTGGAACATATTACTTCATACCACTTCCATGGTCTGTCATTTTTAACATCACTATATCCACTGTTGTTAAAAATGGAAATAAAGAGTTGCTGTTTCTTTGCTAAAGGCCGTAGCTAATAATGATATGCAGCAGTTAATCCTCTAAAACACTTTTAAGCACAGACTAAGTTTTATTATAGAGCTTATCTTGCTGACCTACTTGCTGCCTGTTTATGATCACAAAGTCTTGCTGTGCCAACTACAGCAACTGCCACTTTGGCAAACTTAATTTCTATCCGATTTAATACAATGTTTTGATTTGCAAAGCAGGGAAGCCAACACCATGTAGCTGCTCAGCTCCTGCTACTCCAGCAGCAGCTCTGGATCACTGTTTTAGACTTCTCTGATAAACATTCTTCATTCCAGGGCATGCTTATACGTGAGAACGAAAAAAAGGGAAGTGAAGGGGGAAACTAGAATAGTCTTTCTCTTCCATTCCTGGAGGACAGTGAGACCAGATATACGGAGGACACTGGGGTCTCATTCCTCACAGCTTTACTCAAGATGTTGCCTTTCTACTGTACTTCCCAATGTGAGTTTTGGAAAGGGTGGCCAGAACAGAGAGAGAGAGGGGGGAAAATGCTTGTGGTTCAGTACAGCTCCGGTGATCTTTCCAGAAGTCTTTTTCAACAATGCATAATCCCTTTCCTTCCCTAAGGAAGAAGCAAGATGAAAAAATGAACTCATAGAGCTTGAGAGTCCCTCACCACATAAGAAAAATCCTTAACTTACCATTTTATTTGGCTCTACTCTTCCAGGAATAGAGATGGGGCACCTGGACTTTGTACCTACTTGGTTATTAGAGAAGGAAGAATTTAGTTGTTCTTTTAAGCAGTAAGAATATGTTGAAAGGAAAACACACAAAATACCCTTCCCTGTTGGGCCCTGCCAGTTCACATGATGCATAAGAAGACTCAAGGTTCTAGTCATGGCTAGAATTGTATTCTTTGGACAGTACAACTGTCCATATCCAACTCCTCCTCCAAGTCTTGGAAGAAGCCCTTGAAGATAACAGGAAAAGCTCTAGAGGGACTCCGCCAAGATTTATCTCTGGATATAACATAGATATCCATCCATGCAGCCATATTCCACTTATCACAGAGACTGACAAAGTTTCCAGGGGATGTCAGTGTGGAAGGAGGATGTACCAGTTCAGCAATGGTGGACAAGACTAGCAATGATAGCAAAACAACGGGGTGGTTTTCTGTCTGTGGGGGAAATAAATGGTTTTGCAGAGCCTTTAATACCTAAATGGCCTACTATGGATTTTTCTTCATCTTCCTTCTATACCGATCAAGCAAATTTGGACAATAAACAGATGATGACAGGAACCTCATCCTCCTGCTTCTGTAGAGCTTTTGACTGATACTTAATATAATATGGCCAACCCTTCCAAACAAGTTAGAAGCCTGTGACACAGAAGTGGTAAGTCTGTTCAGAGGAAAGGTGTAGGGATAACAAGGAAGGAAAAATTCCTTGTAGGGAGAAGGCAAAAGCCAACAGTTCTCCATAACAATAATTTATCTCAGACTGGGATACAGGAAGAAATCTAAAAAATAAAGAATTTGAAGAGAGGAACACAACAGCAGGAAAACACAGACAGTGCTGAGGATATTAACAAAATACAGTCATGAAAGCAAATGAAACATGAATTTGAAACAGCCACATGGCAAATGCTAGTCTCTTACTTTCCTGGCAAACGGCCTATGCTAGTGAAACAACTACGTGGAACCAGCACAGAGGCAATTGTCTGCAGTTCTGTGTAGGCTGCTCTTGTCTCAACGCACTGGAGCCAGACTTCTTAGTGAGGCTTCAGCTGCAATGTTCCAGGCAGACGGGAGGTCTGTGGGACAAGGCAATATAAAGAAGTTTCTCCCAGTAACATTTCAGAGACATATACATTGTGTCCAAAACATGCCACACCTGTATATTTTACCATAAAACTATAACAATAATATAAATTATTTCCATTAATGTAAAGTGATGGAGAATCACTCACCTTCTTCTCCCAAAATGACCAGTCCCACTGTGAAAACCCCAAACTCACCTTCCAGTTTCTTACAGCAAGTTCCAAAGTGCAATTTGATGGCAAGCTCAATCGCGTCTTTCAATTCAGATCTGTCTTGTCACAGATAAATTAGCATCATCCAATTTGTTCCTTGATGAAATCATGAAACGCAGATATTTATGCTGTAAGATTTTCTGAAAAACTGACATTTTACCAGTCATAAATTAGAAATAGTTATACCTTTGCAAAATCAAAGTAATTACACCCAGCAAACTGGATGTATTCTATTATTACTTATTGTAATTCCTGTACTCTACAATTACTTATTGTAATTCCAAACATGCAGATCACGATTATCTATTAAAATGCCAGGCATAAGTTATTCATTAACTAAAACCATTCTGTAATTTTATTGATATATTTTGTGGAGTTCACATGTTTTTGTACAGCAAACATAACACTGTAGGCCACAAGAAGCTGCAGCACTATTGTTTAATAGCAGCAAGGTATATTTTATAATCAGGGTATGTGGACAATAAATAGTCTGTTTCTTTGGATGTGAATGTTTAAAATGAAGTTCTGCTGCAGCTTCATAATGTGATTGCTATTTTACAGAGCTTATACACAAAAATATATATGCAATCTTTTTGTCTATATTTTATACAAATACAACAGTAGTTTGTGAATACATTTTAAAGTACATATACATGATAAGCAACTCAATTTCCCATATCACAGGATAGCAAATTTTAAATGCAAGAAACATATACAAATTCAGTCTGGAATGCAGGGTTTTCTGTGTTAATTTTTCTCTATTTTTGACTCAAAACTTTTATCATTAAAACATTTTAGCATACAAGTCCAAACAATTTTTTCACTAGCTAAAAATATAATTTCAGCAATCCAAGTCAGGTTTGGGTGTGTCATCATTCCCCAATATACTTTCCCAGTTTTTATCTAAAGTCAAAGGCTTTTAGTAACATATAGTATGTTCTTCACTCCACACCATATAAAAAGCCCACATTTTATTTTAACTGTCATCTACTTTTGTGAACAAGAGCTGGGCTGTCAGCGTTTAAATTTGCATGTCCGAAATTTTACTTTTGCAAGTGCATATGAATACATTGTGGTGTTGTACAAAGTTCATTAATGACAAATTAAGTCACAGTATAAAAATATATCATACAACTATAGGTCTAGTATAGTCCTTTTTTCTATGGGTAAAAATACATCTGAATGAGACAGGGAGGTTTGTAGCACCATGAGAGGAGTTGTATCCCAAGTTACATTAGCAGCATGATCCAATATAACAATATTGCAGGAGTGTTTCTGAGGAGATAAACATTCACTCTGGTTCAACTGTACCACTGAAGCTTATACTGAAAAGTGTTTACATATGATTAGCAACAGTTCTGTGTCACTTCCAGGGCTAGATAACTGTTATCAAAAGACACTGCCTTCCAACAAAATAAGACACCCTTATTACATAAAAACTTTGGGACTATCCAAACACACTTTGAATTACTGTGGCATTATTTCTTTGTTGGGTGTAATGCTAAGTTGGCTGTGGTTTTACTTGTACACTGGGAAGATGCAGGATGGGCAGCTAAGTCTATACAAGTTACACCATAGCAGAAAAGTACATGTATTTCAGAGGCTTATCTATAGACTGAGAAGAATATAGGAGGAGCTGCTAAACCAGTGTATGAGACAGACATAACCAAGGATGCAATCCTGCTCCCCTTGACGTTTAGGGATGCAGGATCAGGCCCTAAGTTAACTTCAGACAGCAGCATAGTGATGATAGGATATGATAAAAAAATCTATGTTGAATACTGCATGTTAAATATTTTTGCAATAGTTTATCATCTGAAACTCCAGAGGACACAGTTTACAATCAGTGAGGATGAACTCCTAATTTTTTTTGACTGGTATTCAAAATGGCAGTAGAAGACAGTGTAGTTTGAAACATGTAAACCTAATAAAAACTATTGTAAAACCCTTAAGAAAGACACACTGGTTCTGTGCAATATAGCAAACTGATAAGAAAACACTGTAAAAATGTACCTGTTTAAAATTACAATGTCTACCATTTTGTACACAAAGCATTATACCAAAGGCCTACATATACGTAATCTAATGGCACTTGAAACAAATTATAATAAAAGGTTTTATAATAAAAAGCATAACCTGTAAGAAATTTTCTTTAAAGGTTTAGGTTTTCTTTTTGAAAGTGCTATATCTTGTAATATGTGTAACATAGAGGTTGACCAAGCTTTATTTTAAAAAATATTGGCCTATAATACATGTTTAGCTCACTAGGCAAATGATCCTGAAAATATGTACTCTTAACATTCATTATTAGCTTAATAAAGCAATCAGCTCTGGCTCATGTTTCAGTCAGTATATGGTTTTTAAAAACCGCTACTGCCAAATTAACAATAAATCACTCTATTCCACAATTTACTACTAAATAAAGCACAAGCAACAAGTACACAAATATATATATATATATAAAAAAAACACCTTACTAGAAGTTTAGAAGTTGCACAAAGAGTGGTGCATGATCAGCCAGCCCTCCCCCCTCTCTCAAAGAATCAATGTGAAATCTAGAAAACAGGGTTTAAAAAATGACATTTTAGTAGTGACCAATAACGCCTCTGCCTAAATAAGATTCGAAAGCACTAACATGTTAATATTGCTTACAGTGTCAATCCGCTTCCACATAACCATGCATCCTAGTTCAGTGGCAAACACACGCAACGTAGCCACCGACTGAAACCCTGACTGAATGAGGTTCAATATCTTGTCTGAGGTCCCTATTTCTCAAGTGAAATGTCTAACTCTGAAGTGAAATGTCAATCCCTTGTCAGGAAGCTAAGGCACTATGAAAGGAGTAGAGATTCTGGCTATGTACTAAGAAATGGGTGTTGGCAAAGTGTCTGTTGTTTTTTTTATCAAGTCTAATCAGCAACTGAGACTGATAAACAGATGGCACTGTCTTTTGCTAAATGTTAGATACAGCACATGAAATCCCTTCAGCAATGCAGCGATTAGTCTGTCAGAATATCCTGCACTGGCAGTGGCAGTAAAGATTAAACTAATTTGCAACACTTGAAGAAGTAGCTTCCTCTGCGCCAGAACAGAAACTCCTGACAGATTTGAAATTCATGACGTGCGTATGTGCAGCCGTAGGGTGCCCCAAGCAAATAGCCCTGTCCATCAAGACTGCAAGCGCCTCCGCTGCCTGACAGTCTCGGACACGATGGGCAGACCGGGAGACGCTGAGCCCTCGCTATGCCCCTGGGCTCCAAGGGCAGTCGCAGGTGCTCAGTTCCACACAGGACATAGCCCACTGGAGGAGCCAAGTCCATTTACCTTCATCTCAAATTGATGTAAGAGATCGAGAATAAAACCAAGTTCCTCCTATGTGCTTTTGTGGTTGCTGATTTAAACTAGAATTACATTCTGTTCCACTTGCCTTCTGCTCTGTTTGTCTGTAAGTGTTTTTCTTTCCTTTAAAGAGGTGACGAGAAAAAAGCAATATTGAACAAATCATTCAACTAAAAATGTAAGTAAGCAAGCAATCTGTTTCATAGAAACCAGAGGAAGCAGTCCTGAAGCAGAGCTAAAAGCCCACTTTGAGATAATACGCTCCTAAGCCCAAAATCTAGGAGTAGTTTGCAGAATTTGAAAAGGTATTTTCCTTATTAATACATCCTTATTTTAATGCCTTTGGAACACAAACACATTTATAAAAATGTTATCTTTCAGTAATAAAATTTAAATACACATATGTATAAAATAGTAAAACTACACCTGCATATTGCTCCTAGAATTAAAAAAAAAAGTAGGAGCTACTGATAAAACATCTGGAGCATAAGCTCCTTAAATGGGAGCAACTTTTGTTTCTGTGAAGTATATGTTTAGTTTAACCACTTAAAACCTTATAAGAACCCTCATTATTGTTTGAGCAATATTAATGTACTTGATTTCTATTTTTTAATTCCTTGTACAAAAATGACAAGGAAAAGAATGTTAGTATTGAATTACAGCAAATCTAGTTTGCTTTCATGCATCACAGTTTTTTTTTTTTTCCTCTTTTGGTTATTAGGGGTTGGGGAATAGAATATACTGTATTAGGTAAAAGTGGTGTAAGCAATATGCTTTTACTTCACTCCTAAGAGTCCTGTCTTTAAATCTTGGCGACGGGCAAAACATCCCTAACCAAGTACCCAGGTGTAGAAAGTGTGATTAACATCTAACTTGTTGCTTAGGAGGACATAACACACCATGTAACACAACTGAAAAGATCATTCCAATAAAAAAAAAAAGTATTTCAAAATTTACATTCACTCTCTGACTGCACACTAGTATTGAACTGACAATAGATAAACACTTTCTGGCTGGACTTGATCCACCCTTTGGCGGTGGCAGCTGGGAGAAGACTGATGCCTACAAATGTGAATACACTATTGGAAGGTTCCTATGCAGTACTCTTTCTGTGCTACTAAAGAGAAAAAACAGCAAGTTAAGAATTAAAACAAAAACTGCGACAAAATATTCTGCATTACTAAATTACAACACTTTTATATTTCAAGATCAGCCATTGTTTTTGCCTGTTTCCCTCTACCAGAGTCATGAAAGCACAACACAGTTCCAATTTCAACTGGAAACATTTGTCATTTAGCAAGCAGAGATTTTCTCAAATTCTGTTAAATCATGGTTCTAGAAAATTAAACTAAATTTCTTTCAATATTTCTAACAGGCCACAGCAATTTAAGCCAGAAAATGGCCAAATTCTTAATACTTTTTATAATGACTTCAATACAAGTCAAAATGTTATATATATGTACATGTGTATATATGGACTTCTATATATACACACACAAGTTTTCAGAAAAATCTGATTTATATATCTATTTAAAAAATTTAGATTTGTCATAATAGAACAGATCAGATGTTGCCATTTGGGAAGGGGGTTTTTTTGGAAGGGATTGGGGGATTTTTTTCCCCAAATCTTCAGGAATCTGTGCGATATATATTTTAACTGGATTATTTGCAAATATTAAAATACATAAAAGGTAAAAATGGCAATTCTACCACTGAAATCAACAAAACAGAATGACTGATACAGTTGAAAAAGTTTTTTAAAAGTATGAGCATAAAAAGTTTGGTAGGGATGACTTTCTATCGAATATTTTAAGTGTGTGTCAATTGGCAGTGAAAATGAAAACAATACAATGAGACTTTTTTAAAAAACAAAGTAAACAGTTGAGAATAAACACTTTCAAAACATTTTTAAAAAGTTAATTTAAATTTCTTACTGGCTTCATGAGATCGGTACTGTACAAAAGCAGAGAATTTATAATGTCTTATCATAGGCACTAAGTTAAAAATGGTCACCTAAGGCATTTCTACAAATAGACAGTAATAAGCCAGCTTTGTACATCCTATTGGAAAGCTTGATGAAATCGTGGTAGGGTGGTGGTTGTGCTTAGACTGCTTGTGAAAGCTGCTGACAATGAGTGCAGAGACCCAAGACCTATACTATTGCTAGGATCTTGTGGATCCTGTGTTTGTGGTGGAAGTTGAGTCATAGAAGAATGTGCCTCCTCTTGTGTATAACTCATTCCAAGGTTTCCCACTGAAACGGAAGGATTATAGGGAGGGCCATTTACAGGTATGAAGTTGAACAGCTGAGAAAAGTCCAATGATGGGGTGTTTAGAGGTTCGCTAATAGAAACTGAGCTCTTGGAAAGGGAAACCTCCCCAGACCCGTCATCTAGTGGCCCTACTTGTTGATCCAGCCCTAGTTTTGATGAAGATGCTTGAGAATCCTGGGATGAAGAAGGCATACCACTTTGCAACTCCATTAAGTAACTTTCAATTTCCCCTTTTAATGGCTGTTCTTTTTCAGGCATAGAAATTGCATATGAGGTAGAACTGAGCGGATATTTCAAAGATAGCTGGTGAGAAGGGTGGACAGATTCCATATCTATTGGACAAGGCATTCCCAATGGTAATGACGTGGCAACCATTTGGTGTGCAGATGCAGAACTCTGCATGGACTGAATCTGAGTGTTGTAGAGATTTAATTGCAAAGTGTTTGTAAATGGCTTTGATGTCAGTTCACTGGAAGGTAAAGACATCACCGGAAGCAGCTCATCCTTAATAGGCACAGAAACGTTGCAGGTAAAGGGATCTAGAAGGTCCATTGGCTCTGTTTTGACCTTCAAAAGTTCTTGGTTGTGACTTTTCTTCATGTGGCGTGTTAGGTGATCCTTCCGCCCAAATCTCTGTGCACAATATTGACAGAGGAAGTCCTTTCTTCCAGTGTGCACTACCATGTGTCTACGGACATCCTTTCGGGTGTAGAACCGACGATCACAGTGTTCACACTGGTGTTTTTTCTCCTTCACTCCACCCGATGACTTGCCTGCATGAGTTTTTAGGTGCTCCAGCAGCACTCCTGTGCTTTCAAAAGTCTGCAAACATACCTTACAGGTGAGGTCACCGCTTGTTGCGGCATGCAAAGCCAGGTGACGTTTGAACCCAAGCTTGGTATTGTAGTTCTTTCCACATTCTTCACACTTAAAGGCCTCTTTGTTGGGATTGTGTGTATGTAGGTGATTCTTTAGGTGATCTTTTCGGTGAAACATTTTCTCACAATAATTACACTTGTGGGTTTTCTCAGGAGAATGAGTAGCCATATGCCTTTAAACACAGATATATTCTGTAAGTAATTATTTTGATCAAAAAGATACATGTGTTCATTTTTTAATGGCAGCTAAATACTACACTAAGGTTGCTTTGCAACAGAACCTTTTAACTGAAAGCATGACACTACAAAGACAGTTTGACAAATTAAAATATAGCAAAACACGAGCCATTTCTCTTAAATTGACACTTTAGTTTTTGGTGGTTTTTAGCTACTGTAACAGGGGTATACAGGCAAGTAGGAAAGTACTTGTGTAAAAGTCCATAGCCAAAAGATTTTTCAGTCCATACTCTTTTCTTGTGACAATTCCTTATACAAATGAAAATTCTATTCTCATTAAAAAAACAAACAAACAGAAAACAAAAACAGAAAACAAATTAAGAAACAAAATCAAAGACATTAGCTTGTAAACTTATGTACTGTAATTTAGAATTCTAGAAACAATCTCACGTCTACTTTAATTAACATATCCTCTCTGCAATCAGCTGAAGGCGTACACAAATATATACTTTTACAAGGCTTAACACGGCCAACATAAAATAGATAATATAATCTGAAAGATAAATAGAGTTTAATACCTTAGTAATTTGTACTTAGAAACAAAGGCCTTGGTGCAGTCTTGTTGTGTGCACTTGTAGGGCCTCTCTCCTGTGTGAGAGTATGAGTGAACCTTTAATTTCTCAACACTGTTAAAGGCCTTGTCACACAGTTGGCAAGGAAAGTTTTTTCTTGGTTTGGTTTCACCACGCTTACGTTTCCCTGAAGGGACTTTCTGGGTATCTCTTACTTCTGACAAATCACCAGGAATGACAGTGGCCATCGCAGCCTAAACCAGGCCTTCTTGTTGGACACTTGGGAATTGCCCAACTCCACTAAATGATTTAGCTTTAGATGGCTTCTCAAGTTTCATGTGGTCGTAAAAGAAAGCAAAAGGGGACTGGAAAAAAAAAATAAGAAACAACTAGTTTGTAACTAAACTTAAATTTTGAAGTTTACTTGCTATGTGATGCTTCTGAATAAAACTTAAAAATAAAATTAGGTTCAGCTGGTCTAATGTAATACCTGTAGGTTTCTTTACACTATT
This sequence comes from Apteryx rowi, assembly GCF_003343035.1. NCBI lineage: Eukaryota > Metazoa > Chordata > Aves > Apterygiformes > Apterygidae > Apteryx > Apteryx rowi. The sequence continues at coordinate 642,793 of NW_020450786.1, forward strand.
TGCTGCAACTCTTAAAATGCATTGCTCAGGATGAACAGATCCACATACGCCCTGAAATTACACCTCACATCTTTCCCCTCAGGCATTGATGGAGAACAGCAAAGTTTCTGTCAGATTACAGGAGGCATCAAACAAAGAACTTACTTCAGAACATATGAAGATGGCTTTTGGCAGCTTCTGATTTCAAAGGAATTAATGCTGTGCTTGTGGTGTTTGTACATACACACGCACATGCACACACACATGCACATACACAGTTATCAAAATGAAAATTTTTAAGTCCTGAAATACAACTGTATGTTTGAAAATCTACATGGAAAGCAGTAGTTACATATTTTGACTGTCTGAGGGGTGCACAGCTCATATTCTCTGGTATACCAGCTCATTTTGATTATTGTATATATATGTATGTATGTATGCATTCTAATAAAATGTACACATTTCCGATCATTTTTAATGACAAGTAAAATTCTCCTGTAAATTTATCCTCTGCTAAAAAATACTTGTCATAGGAATAACAGAAATCTCACAGCTTAGGTTACCAGCCCAACCCTGGAAACACCCGTGCTCCTCACACTACGTTGCAGGATGCAAGTGTTGTGAATGGGGAGGTCTGGCTCAGCTCAGGAGGGAGGCTCGCAGCCAGTCGCTCCGGGAGGATCACGGCCCGTTGCAGGGCATGACGAACTGTGCATCGAACTCTCAGCTAAAGGAGGCATATGATGCTCATATAAGATGTGTTGGCAAGAACAGCTCTAAATTCAAAATCTGGTAATGTACAGTAGCAACTGGGCATCTGTGATTACAGGGTATTGAACAATCTGTCATTGTCAGAAGCGGCTGACAGCTTTTTTTAAGCATCCGAGCACCATTGCTACTCTAGATACCACAACCGGAGCCATCCATTGCGGAAAAGGCCAACCGTTAGGTCTGCAGCCGTGCCGGGGAGCGTGGAGGAAGATGCAATGGCAGCCTTCAGCGTAACCAGGGGCAGGACCGGCAAGTGCCGAATTTGGCCTTTCCCTAGCAAAGTGGCAGCCCCCAGTTTCGTGGGTGGCTCCCGCAGCTGCCGCCGGCCTCGGTGCCTGCGGGCGCAGCTGCGCGCCTTGGCTTGCAGGCACCTGAGACCGGGGCGGCCCGGGAAGAGCCGGGCCGGGCCGGGTGGCTGCGCAGGGCTGCAGCCCCCACGCCGGCCCGGCTGCCCCCGCGCAGCACCAGGGAAGCCGGCAGCTGTCTGGACAGGTGGAGCGGGGCCAGCCGGAGCCGGGCGAGGAGCACCAGGCCGCAGCTGCTTCAGCCTCACACCACCGCCCCGAAAAACAAAACGAATCCTTCCCCACTGGCAGCCAGAGGAGGCTGGACAGTTTCGTGGCCCTTGTTGCAGCTGCCCGCTCTGCTCCACGGAGGCTGGGCTCCGCGTCCTGGATACGCAGGGAGCAAACTGCTCGGAAAAAGGAGCTGAGAGCAATGTGCAGGTGCAACCGGTGTGAAAATAAATAATCGTTGCAATAGCCCCAGCATGGCATGGGGAGGAAGCAGGAAGGCAAGGCTGCGTGTTTCGCAGTGTGCTGGGGGCAGGGAGGGCGAGAGGGGGAAGGGGAGGTGCCTCTTTAATATCTGCATGTGCATTTTAGGAATGCTTCGGATTGAGATTTCCATTTGAAATGCATATACAGAGTATGTCTTTGTCTATGCCTCTTCCTCCCTCCTCCCCATAACTTTTCCCTTGTCTTAGAAAGAGGAAAGAAATACTGGCAGATCAAGATGGAAATCTGCTACTTTTCAAAACCTATAATCTTTGAATAGCAGATTATAATACATTCTTAAATCACAAACATTTTGTAAGACCACCTCCCCCCCACTCCCCCCAAGTTTTGTATGAAACCACTAATCTTTTTAAAGATACCCAGTGACAGAAAAGGTGTTTCTTTAAGGACCTTTATTATTTTAGATTTGTCTCTGACTCATTCCAACTCATGGGACAAAGCTTGAGGACAACAATCCCATGAGTGGGAACATACACAGGCCTTCAAAGAATCAGCTTAATTTTAGTTCCTCTCTTTTGAGGAACTTTCCAGTTCACGAGTGAAGAAATGAAACAGTTATTTGGAACTTGAGACCAAAGTCTTTTTCTGCAACAAAAATAAATGAAGACCAACTCCAAAGACTTCAATGGAGCTGCCAATGTAGTCAAAAGGAGGTTATGATCCACAAAAAAGTTGTGACAAATTTGTAGATTGGAAGATTTTTCAATGTACACTTTAACCAGAATCTGGTAATAGAATTAATTGTACTTCCCCACAAATTAACACACTGGTCTTCTATGCATATTGGCCTGAATATAGAATGAACTGTTGTCTTAGCCTATCCTCTCCTGACAAATGAACTTTGGGAGGGGGAATCCAAGTCACTCGATGATAACATATGGTGTATCTATACCACATAGGCACCTAGGAGACCTGCCGCAGGCAGTGGACCTCCCTGCACAGCCAGGGCAGGAGCTCCAGGAGTCTGTCAGTCGGAAACCACCTACTGTGTCAATGGGGGAAGACAGAGCTACGACCCCGTTAGCCTCCCTGCCAAATCCACACCTAGCCTGAGAAGGGGCAGGCAGGAGGAGCAGCAAAGAGGAAAGGTCTGCAGTTTGCTTTAGGCTAGTGGGATTAACATGATCGTGCTGGGTCCGGTGCTCAGCAGCAAGTGGTCTCCGTGCTAAGCAGATGGCAAGGGTAGGAGGCACAGCTGGGGGGTGAGTTGCCATGTGGATGGGGGGGGTGACAACGCAGGAAATGAGGATGCAGCTGTGCAGCCAAAGAGGTGTGGGAGCACTGCATGGGGGCTGGGAACACGTAAGGACGGGAGGATGCAGTAAGCTGTAGGAGCTTGTGGGGCAGCTGGGGAGAAATTGAGCATGCATCAAGCTGGGCAGACGCAGGATAATATTAGGCCATGCAGAAGGGCGATGTGCAGGGTCTGGTGTGAGGCCAAAAGCAGTGTTTGCTGTGGAACAGCATAGCAGGTTTAATTGTTAAAGTTTGGACAACTTCTTGTGTCTGTGCTAAATATGAGGATCACACCTCAGTTTTGAGGCCATCTTATATTCAGGCCAATATAATGTTACTTTGATCTTCTCCAAAACTTCAAGTAACCTAGTTGCTGTATCAAATGTAAGTCAGAACATTCACAAGGATAAGGAATTCAAGTTTTGTTTCTTTATGATCAAAATTAATTAAGCTGATTTTGAATTGCATTTAAGTGTCCTTAAAAATGCATCATTAAAACAAATATAGTGTGGATTCAATCTTTGACAATGATAGTGTTTTATTAAAAACGTGTATGCACTATTATCTCTGTATCATTTCTCAACAGATAAGGTAATTAAGAACTTCAGTATTGATCTCTGAATAGCAAATAACCACTCTCTTTTTATCTTGTGGATGTATAGACTGAGCAATGGAGATAAAACTTAAAAAAACACTGATCCTCAAATATTACACTTTCCAAAGACCAGCTGAAAGAATTTTATGAGTAATATTGCGTGTTTGTGTCTCAACATATTATCACTTACAATCCTCATTCTTATTGGTGCTTTCACAACTGCAGGATGAATGACTATATGCAGTATAAAATATAGCAAGCACATTATACAAAAGCTCATATATAATACCAATTTAAAGAAGCATATACTTAAAGCAGGATTAAAGCAGCTTCTGTTTAATGCACACCTGATGTTTGCCCACTAAAGTCCTCAGATTTTGGTCTTAACCAGTTCCGCTGACTCTTCTTGGAGGAAACCAGAATCCAGTACTTCCCATTTTTACTGGTCTGAAAAACAAAAGGAAGAATGGACTAGACTCTAGTGAAACCAGCATGTTCAGAAAGCCTGGGATGTGGCAAGACTGGTGGTTGGAAAGAATCAGAAAGGAAAAGTTAAAAGGGATAGATCCAACCYATGCACAAAACATTATGTACTGTTAATTACAAACAGTATGAATCAATTGTTCTTGCATTATCAGTAGCATTTATGCACTTTAAGTATACTTACATCATTTCAACTAATGCTATGCTGGATAGTAACACATAAACAGATAAAATTAGACAAATGCAAAGGAGTTTTCAATAAAGTTAAAAACAAAACAAAAAATTCACACACCACAAATAATCTAGAAATAATAACAAAACACATAAAATGCTGGGCCCAGACTTGAGTTTCTTACTCAGAAAAGACTGAATAAGAGAAGATTTTCTGGATTAGGCCCAACTTTACTAGAACCTAATGCCTTCATTCTGCTTAATTATACAGGAAATAGCAGCTTAAAAGGTGACCTGCAAAGGAAAATAAAATTAATTTAAAAAAATAATAAAGCCTCTTAATGATGTACATTCTACAGGTAAATCCCAATACAGGGCAAGTCTAGGTGTGCCTGAGCAAATTCAGAGGGCCCTTCTGGAATTTCCCTTATTTCTCCCTTTTCTTTTCCACTATCCTTTTGTAAATATGCAATATGTCTTCCTTCTCTTGCTAGAAGGTCTTCTGGATAACACAGGTATATACTGAAAACATGTTCAGCACCTCATTGTAGGGAAGAGGTTTATCCCCTCCAACTCTTCCAGGTACATAAAGGCAAAACGCTAAAGAGAGCACATACCCTATGTGGCATATTAGGCTCATGATATGTGGCAGGAGGCCCTGAAATAATGTAGCGTTTCCCTGCCACCAACACTTTCTCACTTCCATTCACTCCTGTAAAGTATTCTTTATATTGGTATTGAGTTCAACTTTGCACAGCCCCAACCTCCTCTGCTGGTAAGCATGTATGTGAGCGAACCGGCATGCTTGAACACATATCAAAGGCAAAAGTATTTCACAGAAACTGGGGGAAGCTTTCTGACAGATAAGAACATTTATTTGGGGCTTTTTACATTCAGGCAGGTGGTAGAAACAGCTCTGGTACCCAAAGAAAAACTGAAACCTCTGTTCTCAACTAATGTACAAGACAGGGGACATAACTCTCACCTCCTCTTTTGAAGGTCCCAAGATCGCTTTATTTTTGAGAAAAATGATGATGACTGCTCAGTCCCTCTCCCAGCAAGACCTTTATAAATTAGTTACCCTGTGATACCTATCTCAACATCTCCCACTACCACAACAAAAAGGAAAAACTTCATTATCCAGATGTTTCTACTTAAGTAGCCCACAATAAATAGTCAATATTTAAAACAGCCACATAAATTTAATGAACTAAGTCCTTACAGATTTAGTCTCTTTACTATTGGTATTTACAGACTATTTCCTGTTTAAAAAAAAAAAAATCTATTTAATGTCCCATCAACCCTGTTGAACATTTTCTCTTAAACGCTTAAGATGTTCAATTCTCACTACACATCTAAAGTATCTTGAGCAAAAAACAGATGGACTCAGAGATGGGCCATCAGAGGCATGGAAATACTGTCGTACCAGGAGAAACTGTAGCAACTGCAACCAGTAAATAAGCAAGGTAAAGGCCAGATGTATTTAAAACGCTGAATGGAATGAAGGAGGAAGGTCAGATGCTCATATTTACCACCTTAGAAATACAGCAACATTGCAATGCAGTGGATCCAAAATGAGGGGATTTCAACTTCTACAGGACCATTATTAAATCAAAGAGCTTAGCAAGATACATATAAAGGAGGAAAAGTTTATATGAATAATGAAAACATCTGCTACTTTTGACAGGATTCAACAAAAACAGAAGATAAAGAAAATTCTTAAACTTTGCAGCAGTAAATTAACTACTGGTTAAAAGATTGTCTCTTTTGGGCAGAATACCAAAGTTGTCTATTACAATTATAATTTTTAGACCACCCTTCTCAGAAGCTTTTGAGGTCAGAAAATCTCTGAGGCAGAATGCTGGACAAAGATGTACCATTCTTCTTATAACTGCTTATAGCTATAGTATTACTAAGTTTTCTTCTCAACCAGATGAGTTAGGAACAATTTTTAATGCATAACATTTCAGATTATTCTCCACATGAAGCAGAGAAGCATCCCACTGCAAAATGCAGTCACATGTACATACATACCTAAAACCCACTTGGAAACTCATAACAAAAATAGACTTCTTTTACTCTTCTGTTTTATAATGTATGAGATTGTAATTCTCATAATTAATCAGCTTTTCTATTATCTATGAGGCACTAGCTATACTAACTCTCCAACTACCCAGATAATTTTAGGTTAGCCAATACCTGATTTTCTAACATCTAAAGAGTCAAAGAAAAAAAAACAACCTTAAAGCCCTAAGCAAAATCACTTATTTCTGCTTTTAATATTAAAAAGGAGGAATATTCTCTTTTCAAAATTTGCAAGTCATCTTTAAGAATCTGAAGCACAGCTAACAGAGGCAGTGAACAGATGCAGCAGTTTGCGCAGCAGTTTGCGCAGCAGGGCACACAAAGGTACCTTCATTTCTGTTCCCTGTGGTGTACACCTCCTCAAGCATGGTTGTGACACGCCGCACAGCGCGTTCCCCAGTGGCTGTTGGAGTTGCTGTGTCAGAGGCTKGGACCCAGACCGACCCTCTGACAGTAGATGCAGCTCTACAGGTCTCAGGCTGCAGGGAGTGCTTGGGGCCTCTCCGGGAGGCCTGGGCTGGCAGCCAGCTCTCCTGCAGGAGGTGTGCTGCTGTTGACGAGCTGTGTCGTCAGGTAAGGGAGTTA